>NC_142736.1:20666708-20716708 GCF_051943395.1 Hippocampus bargibanti | reverse complement strand
ATGATTTGTTTCCCACTTTATTCCAACCAAATCACGATTATATAAAAGCAAAGATTGACACATTCCATATCACAAACTCCATCTGGATGTCAATGTCTGTGCCACACATTTCTCATTTCTTTTCTAATAAAACGTTTTGATGCTTTCATTTCAGCACGTAAAAACATCACCAAATGAAATAAATGGCATATAAAACTCAAACCAGAGTTTTACCAGATGCTATCTTTCTGCTTTTTAATTAGGCTGGGGCTTTCTGCATATGTTTGACATATAACTAATAAAATAGGTGTGTCAGCTCAAAGTGGCTGTGTTCCCAACCATATCAAGTGGTATCGCCAGAGTACCAAATTGTAACAATAAAAAGTGAATTCAGTCTTTCCCACCCTCAAAACCAAGTTGCTCTATTATGAAAGCATTATATGAAGGTGACCTCTAATGCTGACAAAGTGCAATCCCCAAATATTGTTGTTTTAAGTGCAAAAATGCACATAACACTGTGGCCATAGTTGACGTCATCCTTAGTTGACAAATACCCCTCTGAAAATATATACTGTTTAGCATGCTATCATACAGAGGTGTTTATTTGTATTTGATTAATACATTATTGATTATATGTTAATGTAATCTGAATCAAAGCGACTTAACATTTACTTGATTAATTATTACTCGGTGGTATAATTTCCCCAAACAGTCTGAGTGTTACGGGTTAGAGTAGAGAGCCTCTGGCAAGTTCAGCTTGCTCTAACTACAAAGAGCCTCATTGCACTGGGACGTGGTCTGGGTTCCCCCTTTCCAAACACCAACCCACCTCCCCATATGGCCCCCGGGAGGACTTCTTGGCCTGCTTCTTGTGTATTTTATTTATTAATATTTTTTTTTATTTACCTTTTTTTCAAATCAGCATTGCCCTTTGTTAGTAGTAACAGATGGACAAAAAGGAGACATTGGGAACATATTATGATCCATATTAATGAGAAAACAATCAAGTCAATACAGCAACGGCTTTGATACATGTGCACCGTGTGCTGTTGTCATTATTGTCTTTATTTTTAATTTGCTATCACCTTCAAGTATTTTGGGTGTAAACGAATGAGGATTATGTAAGAGAAAGTTTCTTGCTGACATTTAAATCCAGTGTATGAACAATGGATGCTACAGCTTCGTGTTTTCTTTCAACATTTAGCTTGTAGTAGACGCGCAAATTTCACCATGACGTCCCTGATCCACTGCTGAAATGGATGCTTTGATCCTCTCCTCTTTCATTTAAAACTGCTTCATGTCATCACAAAGAGGGTACACCAAGTCCTGAAGAATAATGACTGTGTTGTTTGTGTTGTCATATTATTTGTTATTTTTGTTATTTTTGCTTTTTTTCCCAAGATGGCGGCGCGTGAACACGCAGCGGCTCCCGGCAAATTGGCGTTTTCATGTTTATTATGTTTGTTAAAGTCATTGTAAGTGCCTTGCATGCTGGGTCCGAGAGGACAGTAATTTCATCTGTGCTGTATGTAATGTATATTAGCATATTTGACAATAAATCTGACTTTGACTTTGACCTTGACTTTGACTTGACTTTGAGTGCCTCTGCTATTGATGACTACTCAACTAGTAAAATTGTCATTTGTGACAGCCTTAGTTGAGAATTGTTATTGCAATGCCGGATTAGTCTCTTTGTTGTTTCGCACAGGTTTGGGATCAGCAAAAATCAAGACACTTAGAATTGGATTCACATGCAGAAAATGTGACAGAGACATTGCTAAAATATATACATGCATGATATCTATTTCAGAAATTGATTGATACAAATTTGGAAAAGGACACAGATGCATAACACCCCAAGTTCATTTCCGTTTTTTACATGTATCAATGTCTTCTGTTTGCAGTTTAGTGCTAAATATTGTCTTGCACTTGGCCTGTATTCATCCGCTAAAAAGATGTATTGCCAGTCAACCACTCAGAGCCCAAACATCTGGTCACCAGTGTTGTCCTTTGAGTGACAGATAACATCTGTGAAGTGTGCCGCTATCACAGAAAACAATGTTACTCTCTCCCCCTCTCTTCTGTCTCCTCTCATGCAGACCCAAGTGCACCTCCTTCCCCATGTCCTGCTCATAAGCACATCCCCTTATTGATTTCCCATTAACCCCTTCCAATCTGTGAGCGACTCCCCACCCAGATGCGCAGACACAACTGGATTGATTAAGCATGCAGTGGCATCGGCGTAACTGCCAATTCTTGTTTGTCACATGGTGAGCATCAACTATTCCTTGCACAGTATGGTTAGCAAACATCAAGGAATTATGGAATTTGTAGAAAACAAACTTTTGTTATTGACTCTAAATCATGTCATGAGTTAATAAAAAAGTTAACATGACAGCATATCCATTCAGTCACAAAGTAAATTGCTTTAAGCACGGGCTTCTGATTACCGTATTTTACAGTGTATAAGGCGTACCCAAAAGCCGTGATTTTCTTCAAAAATGACCCCGTGCCTTACCCTGTGCCTTATACATGAAGTAATACTGAGCCACAACAGGTCTCGCAACTACTGTCAGTCGCCACCGACTACATTTGCCCATGTATAAGAACTAGTGCATAACCCCAGCCTCTACTGTAGCACCTTATAAAGTGGTGTGCCTTATATTTGGAAAACATTTATATATTTCTACATGTTTGGAAACTTTTTTTCATTAATTGAAGATGTGCCTTTTAGTCTGGAAATTTTTTAACATGCACCATTCATTGGGGTTGCGCCTTATACTCCTTACACACCAGAAAATACAGTTAGTTTAGAACACGGGTTGCGTTCAGAGAATAATGCGAAGGGAGCAGGCTCTGCACCAAACAAGGATGTACACAGTCTCAGTGTATTGCATGGCTGTCAAGAGTGAATTCCTAAATGCACTCAAAATATGGCAATCGGCACTAGTTTAGCCACACCCCCAAAAATAAGAAAACATTAAGTGGTGCATTTTATTTTAACACTATATCTCCACAATTCTCAGACATGGCATATTACTATTAAATTCAAATATATTGAATGTATTTAGGAAGAAATCTGATATTTAATATCTAATATTATTGTAGCACAGGAACAGTAGAGAAGTGTATACATTTGACACATTATAATTTAATTTAAAACAGATTATTTACTTAATACAACGATGGACACATCATAGTTTTGGTCTTTTTTTCAGTCCAAAGTACCTTCTTTCTCCACCTTCTCGCCTCAGTTCTGTAAAGTCACTTCAGGCGCAGTGTGAGTGAAGTGCAGTGATCAATGTTCCCACAACCAATCATCCTATCGTTTCTGCCATCTTTATGAAGAATAATTATATATTTTTTTTCACATCACATTGAAGAGGGAAATTGGCTAAGAGTTGCCCAATTTGGAGAGCTTTATTTTTTTGGGTGGCCATGGTTTAGACATGAATAACTTTATGTTGTTATTTTAAGGGTGCAGTAAATTTTCTTTTACAAGCTGTATACTGACTGCTTGACATCATTGCCAAATGTCATTGGACCATGTACCAACTGTTTCTCAGCATCTGTTTCACAGCTTTGAGGACGACTTCCACTGAGGAGAGTCACATGCATTATAGTTTCAGATGTACCGGATGAGCAAATGCAACTCTTTTCCGCGCCTGTGGGTGGCTAGGCTGCTAGGTGGATATGTTTAGATTTCTCCTTCTTTTGTTGAACAGATTGTCTGTTAAAATATATACTTACATGAAAGGATGTCATGCTAACTGTTTGCTGTGTATTTCTTCCGGCGCGCCCGCACTGGCTTTGGCGGTGGAGATAAAGCTGACACACGTTTGTTAGGTTGTGTTTGTCAGCCACGATGGAGGCGAGCGTAAAAAAAAAGTCCTTCATTTAAGTCTGGCGTGCCTCCATCACTCCCAGCCTCTGATGTACAAAGAGCCCAGAGGAATGAGCTTCACAGCTGTTTGTAAACTATGGGAACAGGAAAGGTCAACAAAGTAATGCATTGCGTTTCTCTCTCACTCTGTGTTTCGGAGTGAGACATCATAGCTGCCCCAGTACGAGCACTGTGCAGTTGAATTACCGTTCTTGCCTGGAGAATAATGGCGAAAGCACAACCCCATTGTATTCTTTGATAAACAATGGAAAACGCAGGGTATAAGCTGAAGAAGAGGCACGCTTTAAGGGCACAATTGCCTTGCAAATCTACCATGGCAAAGTTTGTCTGAGGGAGAGCGAGAGCGACAGAGGATGAAGAGTGGAAGGGGGATGTCGGTGTGAGGTTGAGAGGGGGATCCGGCATGTGGGGGACAGAGGGGGGTCCGTGTTGCAGGGACATGTGTTATCTCGGGGTGCAGAGTTCTTTGTTTGCAGGCCAGGGAGGTATAGATTTCCTCTCCATGTCAGCGCCTTTATTTATGGCTCAGCGCTGAGGGGACAATAGAAAACTAATCCGCAGCAGAATCAGGATTAATATTTCGAGCGCAAATATTAATTCACTGTCTCAAAGAAGGAAATGCAAAACGTGACGAAACGCTGCAACAAACAAAAAACAAAAGAACTGAGGATCCTTGACCAAAAAAAAAAAAGATCCATCCCGACTCTTTCACATGAGCGCTTTTTACCAGGCCTTGTATGCGCTCATCTCAGCATTCCCTAAGATTTCTTTATTCATCTTCTTAATGATTTTCGATAGAAGACTCGCTAAGCTTGAGGTTTTTTGATTTGGATTTGAATATTTCTCACAGAAAATAATAGAAGTTGGGGAAATAAATCCTTGCAAAGCCGGGATGTCAGTTATTGGTCGAAACAATAACACCCATATCAAAGGAGTGAGGTGGCTAGTTGTCTGATGCCTGTAAAACACTGACTAGCTTTCATCCCAAAGCCAGCGGAGAGAGCTGCCGGTTCGAATACAAGAGCGCCTCTTTCCGAGCACCCGCAATTGAGTTTTGTTTTAGCTCCAAACCAAACTGATGTGTCACTGAGGTGAGATCACTTGACTGGTTTCAAATAAAGTTTTACTGGCTGAGACACTAAAACAAGTGACAGGATCTGTAAGTGACAGCTACTCCATCAGCTTGAACAACACATATTGGACTAGATCCAACAAACACGCTGGTTTGCATTTGAAACAGCTCATACTTGGCCTTCTATTTGACAGTTATTTTTACTTACTCTTTTTAAGACAACTGTTAACATTGATTTATTCCCTTGCTTTGTTGTGTGTGCGTGTGCACGTGTGTGTGTTATGACAACCATCTTCTGGGGAAAATGTTCTATTATCTATTCTGGAGAATAGACCAACCTGCCCTGCTGCCGTTCAATACTCAGCCATATGTTGCATTTTTGGTGTTGGGGGGTGATCATATGCTGCTCCAACTTCTGCTGTTGAATGAAATGTTCACCCATCTTAATCAACATTGTTATTGTGATATGACTCACATGATCATGAAAATTAACATTTGTTTCAATGGATTTTATTTTATTTTTTGTCTTTTCAATGAACTTGAGAAAATATCAGGCATTGTCCAAACAAAGCAAGCGTGCCTCTCCCCGCTACTGCATACGACACTCACATACACACACTGGAACAATAATCCCACACTGGGGGGGTAAAGGCCTGTTGTATTTGCAGCCTGACAACATTGTGATGTTCAAAGGGATGTCACAGAGGCACCAACCATTGATAAGGTCTAATGTGACGAGGGACTGTAAACTTCATCTTTTAAACATGCCGACATAATGTGAAAGGTCATTTTATCTTAATCCTCAAATCGGCAGCATCCAGACTCATTGCCCTGTTTCATAAAAGTTAAGCAAAGAAATAATCTCCAACTCCATTCTGAAGAAGGTCCTTCATTATCTTCACCACACGGTTCAATCAGAACACATCATTAGAGTCTGCTACCAATGCACTGTAAGAAATGATTTTTTTTTCTTTCTAATCGCCTCCGATCATATCATGAAATCAGCTGGACTCTGGACTCATGGTGAGAAGCTTTCTTATGTCCAATGATTAATCATCAAATACTGCTTTATCCCACCTCTTGCTCCCCACAATGCTACGCGGCTAAACACACAGAATATGGAAGGAGCTTCTATAATCTACGCAGTCACGGAACGAGAACCAAAAGGGCAAAATCTCTCAAACCACACAATTACGATTAAAAGTATAATTTTATAGTTGTGCCTTGACTCATAAGTGTAATGTGTTCAGTGTTAGCAGTTTTAAAGACATCAGAAAAACGTTTGATAGCATCTAAAATACCCAAAACACGCAGTATGATGTTTTTAGTCAAATGCAAAACACCAATAAAAATGACTTAGTGTCCAAAATCTGCAAAAAATTGAGCTGCGTATTGGGCATTTTCAGAAAGTCCCGCCCCCAGTTCGTGATGTCACGCCAAGACGTCTTGCATTGCTGGAGAATCCAAACAATGGCTTCAGATTCGGAGAATATGCTTTACTGATTGTTACACATCCAGTTATGAATATGATTCAAATAGTTCTGAAGAGGAAGGCATACAGGTTTGCAATCGATTAAATAATTTATTCCATGCCATTTTGAGGCAACATTGGGGCAACAATGGATCATCAGAAAAGAGGCACAAAATGGCGACCTCCAGTGGCCACCTCCGCTTCCACAGGCTGATAAATTCCTTATATGGAGCTTGGACTCCCTCTTCTGGCGGCTTTTGGGTGCAACACGGTTCTCAGACCAAACATGTACAGGAAAATACATTGACGTGATGGAAGGACGCTACAATGCGTCTTTTTTACGGTCAGGGGGCGGTCCTTTCATGACGTCACGTACAGACGCGTCACCAACTCAAAAACAAGACTTCCTGAATATTCAGAGCGAGTCTAAAAACGTAAAATATAGCTATATGCGGTGGAATCTTTGTAAAATACGCTCAGTAGAAGTCATTTGAAGCCATTTTACAAATTATGGACACAACTTGTCCGGAGACGTCGGTTGTCCTTGAACAAATCATACAAATCATCCATCAAATCTTCTCATTCAAATGAATGGAGATGTTTTTAATGCAGTCCAGCACCCTCCACAAAAATAAATGAATAAATACATACATACATACATACATACATACATACATACATACATACATACATACATACATACATACATACATACATACATACATTAATAAATATCACGATATTTTAAATACTATTTCATGAAGAAAAATAGCATGACACATAAAAATAAAAAAACATAATAAAAAACATGGACAAATGTTAATTTACCAAGTGTAATTAATTCATTCACTGCCATTCACAAATGTATTTGGGAATTGAAAATACAACGTAGAGCGCCATTCCCGAAATTGTTCAGATTTAGTTTTTTCTTGTTTGGGTGCCGATAAAAGACTGGCCAGACCTTTGTTAATGTTTTTCCCTTGCACGGGGGTCCAGTATTTGCTTTTTGTCCCTGTTAGCGCTGTGTTCCAGCTTCAGCTTTTGTTAAAGCGCTATATAAACCAATATCTATGTATTGCATTGTATTTTGGACAGCCACCCTCATTTCAAGCGCATATAGCTCCAGACTCTTTTTTTTTCACATGAAAGAAGAGCATCTACGGTTTCTTACGCTGCACTGAATGTTTATGTATTCCTAAAACTTGATATTCTGTGGATCCTGGAATTCAAGTGACAATGACAAAAACCCAGGCACTGGAGTGTACTTCTGGCGTTGGCAATTGCACAACATAATCATGACTATGTACGCATCATTTATCTTATTCATTGCATTTTGTTCTACCATGATGAGAATGCAGCCATATAAAATTAAAGACGAAATTATTTTTCTTTCACCTGAATTTTTTTTTATTGCAACAATTCATCCATCTGTAGATCAATTTGCTGAACCGTTCATCTGCACTTTCAAGAACCAAAACACAAACAAAATGATTTAAAAAAATGTCTCGTCCCATTAGCTTCACTGAGCTGTGACCGTTTTCTAACAATTATTATTTTGACACTGTCAGTATCGCAATATCCACAATGCGTTTTAATGGCTTTATTATTTAATTAATTTATTTAATTAATTAATTATTGTCATATTAACGCACAAAATGAATTGCAGCTGAAGCTTGCTTCTCTTTTTTGTCACAGGTATCAGGTCATAAATATTTGACATAAACAATGTCTAATCAAGTCGTTGGCCTTCAGCTAACATACAACTCAACTGACTTCATCGAGCTTCCATGATGCTGACATCATTGAAGCCAGCAGCGGAAGTTGTATTTTGTGAAATTAACTCTGCCTTTTTTTTATATATATCCGGAAAACCTATTTTTTTACCCATAATGAGATCATGCTCAGAGATTTCCGTAACAAAACACAAACAAATCCAGAATAGCTGGCAGCTCAACACATAACACAGTACCACTTTAGTGTGCTTTAAAATGGCAGTTTTAGATTCAGCGGTAATCCTCCTACAACTCAATACTTCCTCTCAACACTTCCCCAAATGAACTCAATGTTTTAGCCGCTCAAACATCACGATTTGTTTTGATTTGTGTCAGATCGCCGTCATTCCTTTAGAGACGGAATTAACACAGAGCCAATGTCTACCAAAATAATGAGGACGGATTGCAATCACAGTACAAGCAGAATTCTTAATAACAATGTGGTCAAAGGAGTTATTGTAGCAAGTTTCAGATTTTGTTGTTCAGGATCTATTTGTTCTCCACCTAAAGTGTGTCAAATGTAGACAGATAGTTAAATATTTATCCATTTGACTGCAGTTTATGAGTGTTATTGTTTTTTTTTTTCATTTTGTTTCCCAACCCTAATTTGCCATCGGTATAGTTTCCTTAACCGCGCCAACCCCCCCATCTTGCGGTAAATAAAGTAAAAAGAAAGGTAGAAATCATCCTGTAGCCTTAATTACAAGGAAATTGTAAACAGGCGCCTGCCTTTCTTGTACAGATTATCCATAGTTTATGACTGACTGTTTGAAGTTGCAACACATTCCGAATCAGCACTGCTGCAGTCGTGCTCTTATAGGACATTGTTGTCTTCAATTATTTTCAGTTGTATTCTCGTCTGTAACAGACGGGGGTCATCTATTATTTAAAGATGCAATCGTTGCTGTTTATCCGAGATCCTTAAAACCGGGTTATCTTTTCCCATATTAAAAGGAACAAAGTGTAATAAAGTGCAGTTTCAAATAGATGCTCTTCTCTCTCGTGCTAGAGCTCATCTGCCATTGTTGTGATTTAATATGAACGCTGCTGCCATGCAGCTGCAGAGCGACAAGATCTAACGAGCATCACGAATATTTAAGTGTGTTCATAAATGGTTGCGCACAGACACAAGATGCGAAGAACGCAAGCCGGGTATGCACTTAATGTTGCACAAACAATTACACACACCTCTATCCATATGACGACACTAACGATGGTAAACATGAGCAACTTGACTCCTTGGTGTTCAATGGGAGAGCCGGTGAGCGAGTAATTCAAGCGATTGAACAATATCGGCATCTAAGTTGTCTCATGAGAATTCGGGGCATTGGACAAACTCATGAGGAAGTTTAAGTTGTGTCTGCTACATTTTTCAGCACTTGGCACAATGGCACAGTGTATTAAGAAAAACTACAGTAACATAAAAGCCTTTTGTGCTCAACATTAAAGTGCAAGAACACTCTATCTAGTTTATACAAAGACAAATTAGTTTTGAAAGAATGTTATCAAGGTTGGGAATGTATTTACAGTACTCAGATGTCCATAGCGGTGACATAATTGACATAATTACATCATATATAATTACATAATACTGTATCACTTCAATGGAAACTTTGTCTCTCCTTCTGGTATGTACACTTTAGCCTCCTGGGCGAATTTTAATACCCCCCGCAAAAAAAAAATACAATAAATACATACATACAGACATACATACATACATACATACATACATACATACATACATACATACATACATACATACATACATACATACACGCATACACGCATACACACATACACACATACATACATACATACATACATACATACATACATACATACATACATACATACATACATACATACATACATACATACACACAATCATACAATCATACATACATACATACATACATACATACATACATACATACATACATACATACATACATACAAACAAAACTCCTTCGTAAACAGCAGCAAGGTTAATTGTTCTCCGGAGAGGGCAGAAATATATGCCTATTAGTTTTTTTTTTTAATATCTGACAATATGTTTTGCTTCACGTTTTGTGTTTCGGTTATTGTATAAATCGCTCTAGTAATTGATAACTGTACTGCATGGGCTGACCTTCACCTTATCAGAGGGTGACATCTTTGCCATCTTTCTGCTACGGATACCCAAAGGACATCAATCACCCGATCACAATTTTACTGAATCAATGATTCTAACAAATGCAATGCACTTACTTTGTCACTTGAGGGAATATTAGAAGTTGTTTGTGATGACATTCTGCCTGCACCTCTGATGAAGAAATTGGCGGTAGGCTTGCAAAGTGTTGTCTCTCTGAAGCGCCACGGTGCTCACGGTTCAAAATGCGCATGCTTCAAACTTAGGTCATTGCATCCTATGTATTCACGATTCGGTGGCAAGAACACTTTACACATTATTTAAACTTTAAACTTCAACTTTACTCTCAATAAACAGCTTGAAACTTCTCTTTGGAAAAAAATGGTCACTATTTGCTGGGTTGCAGTTGAGTTCAGTGCTTGCATTCAGCGCATGTTTCTCAAAATTTTACTTTCTACTAAAAAAAAAATAATAAATGTCAGCCATTTTCTCGGAAAACGTTGCATCCCTCATTTTTCAACTGAACACTGTGCTTTTTTTCTGACGAATCTCATGTAAATGCAATTCTCTTTTTGTAAGTATATAGTTCAAACTTTGGTTTTATTCATTCTCTAACCAGTTATGGTAGAATTATGACTTCACTCATAATTTAATTTGTCCAACTCCCTGACAAACTCATGGTTCTGAGCAATGGGACATTTAACAGACGAATTTAATCAGAATCAGAATCAGAATCAGAATCAGAATCAGAATCAGAATCATCTTTATTGCCAAGTGTGTAGGACACACAAGGAATTTGTTTCCGGTAGAATTTCTGGTGCATCAAATAACTTCACACTTTCTGTTCGAACTAGTTTATATACACATCCTAAAAAACATCCAATGTTATTTAATTTCTACTTATTTTTATCTGTTAGTTAGTCTATATATGTATGTAGTTTAGTTATTTGTATATGTTAGTTTAGTATCTGTATGTATGTAGCTCAGTTAAAACCATAAGCTTTTGACCCAATTATTTTCGTTGTTCAAATAGTATTTGTGATTAAAACACTGAGGTTGTTGGGCTAATGTTGAGATGTGACTGCACTCTCAAATGAAGGCGACAAAGTGCAATCAATAGTGGATGTAAGCAGCCCAGTAAGGTCAGGAGACCCTCCTGTACAGCAGCCACAGCACATCCAGTAAAGTTCCTTATAGATTCTGGGGGTCTGACCTCCTACAACCCGGGCAGATAAAGTCAATGTGGCCACGGTGACCTAAAGCCAATAGGCCGGCATCCAGTCAGTGATGGTTGTCTTTATAATGAAGTGGTCACTATTGCCTTTCTGTCACTCAGCAATTACCGCAAGTGATATGGAGCCGTAGATAGGAGGTGAATGCACAAAGAGGTAGTGGCCACAGAATTACATTCACAAGTGAAAGGAGCAGGAAAGTGATATATAAACTACTGGAATATGGAGCGCTAATGGCTGTGAGCAAGATGGATCAAAAGGAGTGTGACAACTTCAATGGGACTGCATGTGCATGGTGCAGCAATTACCTGTGTTCACCCTCTCATATAAAAAGCCATATATGACGTCATTTTTAGAAATTAGCAAGTGGCTACAGCATTACCCAACTTTCTTTTTTGTAGCCAAACAACACAATTTGACATACATCCTTGCCTACAGAGTTGACATATCAAATTTGTACATCAGTTGGAACCCACCGTAGTCACTAACATGTGCTAATACAGTTGTCAATTCATAATTACAATCATTATTTGGAGAAAAACACTTTTAGACCATTGATATGCTGATAATCAACGGCCAGTACAACAGGAAATGAGCATGCTTTCTTTCGCTACATGACCCAACTGCGCGAACTCATTCAGGCAGCACCGTTTGTCACGTTGCTACAGAGGGCTCAAGTTGGTGGCAAAGTGCTACGTTTATCTAAATGAAACTCATCAACTCACTTCAACACCCTTTATTGACAGCTAAGACGCCACTGGATGGCACAATATTGTTTTTGATTTGGCCTTGGGAAGGATAAGGTGCTTTAAAAGATAAAAAAAACCCTTCTGAACATGAGGATCGTGACTGCGTCTGTATTTATTTTGATAAACTTCGGGGGCACAATGTTAGAACCAGTTCTCAGTGTGATGAAATACTGTTCTCCACTTCTGCAAACTGCAACTGTAATAAACATCCTTTTTGGGCTAAATTAATGCATCTGCAATAGTTTTCTTTGTATTTTCTTTGTCAAACATGCCTTCAGATTCCGGCTACACCCAGGAATTAACGAGATGATTTTGCATATGTGCGTTGACAGTGTGGGGTCCAAATATACTAATCGGAGGCTGGGGTCAGGCTACCTGCACAAATTGAAGTAGCGCTGATGGCTCGTTGACGCAGGGTTCTAGTTGTGGAAATCCCCAAAGCCATCGTGCTGCCGCCATCTGAGACACTGAATTTTTCTGCTTGCTAACTACTTAATTGTCAATGATTTGCTTAAGTGATGTTGACTTTTATCTGTGGTGTGCTGTGGGGCTGCCACTGGCAATCCAGCATCCCCCACTTCCTCAGTGCTACTTTGCTCGGTGTCACATGCAGCACATCGCCATTGGTAGCTGAGTGAGGCCAAATCAATGGGCCGGGTCAGGCATGGCCCGCAGCGCTGCTGTGGGTGGGCTATTGATCCGACAAATATGCTTCCACAGGTCGCATTGACCAACTTTGACGTGGCGGCCTTATAACCCGGCACAGGCCAAAAGGGGGGAGATGACAAATTATTCTTGATACTTTTTATGTTCGCTGCAAACTGCTGCCAAAATCCTTTTTTTTCTATCGACTAAAAGGTAATGTACTGTGCCACGTTTATTTACGATGGCTCCGGTTCATCGTTTGCATTGATATTTCAAACAAAGATCATTAAGAAAAGCTGAGCGCATATTCCAATCAGAGAAGCTGAATCCAAGTTACGTCTTTCTTTGTCGCTCTTTCAGACTTGTGGCCGATGAGCACAAAGTCAAAGTATTTTTGATGCAATTTTAAACGCTGCTCCCTGAGCTCCTTATCAGTGACACAATAAGAACTCTTGGGAACAATTAAACGAGGGGTTTAACTTCAGTAACAACCATAGAGGTAAAAATAATCACGCAATATTTCCAAATAGAAGTGACTTCAAAAGACCGATTCACTTATCACAAAGTGTGCGCCTCTCCCTCCTGTATTCCCCCACTAAATCTGTGGCTGAGGAACTATTGGAACACATGACAAGCATATTTACCCTACTTCACAAACCAGGCCCAATGTGGAATTCAAAGCCATTTAAAAAATAAATAAAAATCCTCTCCTGGAATTGACAGCGGAATAAATACATATTGTCTGTGAGACTTTGTTGTCATGTGCGACAGATCCTGTGCAGAGCAGGCAATTATGTATGCTATTACAGGAATATGTCTTGCACTGCTTATGAGAAAATTAAGTTTCATTGGAAATATTTGTTATTTTTTTTCTTTTTCAAATTCGGCGGTGGTATGAGGCGAGAAATTAAATACAAAGGAAAACAAGAATCCGTCTTCCCATAGTTGTTCACCAGTGAATGGACGTTCATTTTGTAGTTTTAGCAACAACTGATGAGCTCACGTTTTTTTTTACCAGAAGTTTTACTCCTCAGAGACCCCGATTGAAATGTCTCATGTACAAACATTTTGTTTTCTCATTGCAGGTGAAACTGATTAAGCATCCTGATTTGCTCTTCTCGGAAGGGACTCCTTCAAATACCAATATAGGTTTGGAAAACTCTGGAGATAGCTGAAATTCCAGGAGGCCATCGCCAAAATGTTTTCAGGTGCCGAAGCATCGAATCAATAGCTTTACATTTGAGTGAATTATTTTCACGCCACAACAAAAATCAACAAAGTGAGGACAGAGGCAATAGCTGCTCGCCATCCAGCGTTGGTCACCGTTGTTTGGACGAGCCTACTGTGACCAGAAGGACACGACCTTTCTGCCTGCTGGCTTCAAACAGTCACTTGAAAAGACGGCGCTGCCAGAGAGGAGTCGGTGTGGGAGGAAGTGAGACGGAAAACCCTGTCAGGTAAGGCGATGACCATCCCCTTTCCCTGCTGTCCCGTGTCTTAGCTCTTTGCCATCTGCAGGGCTTTCAATGCATTTATCTCCACTCTCTATCCTCCTCATTGCTAGCTCCCCTTCTGTGTTCACATCCACATAACCGGCTGATAAATGTCTAGCTTTCATGTACTGCTCACTTGTTTGTTCCTTTGGTTACTCGACTTTCAATATGTGGATATGTTTTGCCTAATAGCTCATCTCTCTGAGTTCTGTACTGCACCCTTGCAATTTCGGCCTATCAAAAGCCAAGTTGGTTGCAGGACGAGACGCGCTTCCAGATCTTATCAGTGTCACAATATTGGAACATTGAAATACAGATCATTGATTCACAGCATCTGCACATTCTAATGAGATCCAATTCAAAAGACGTATAGAAAATTCGGCCGTCACAAAGTTAAAAATTGGTTGTGATGACTGACGCTGACTGCCACTGCCAGGTGGAATTATTTAACAGCATGATTTTCTATGCGGATGCGGTTTAAAGTGGCATTGCACAGTCCTAGGTCTTTTTTATCTTTCCTGAAAAATCGACCCACCCCTGTTCAAATGGCAGTTTTTTGTGATTGGAAAAAAGGCAAGACAAAGAGAAATAATTTCAAGTTTTATCCCATCCTTAATGTGACCCATAAAAGTCCAACTCTAATGAAATCCCCAAATCACATAGTACAAAGGCCTGAAATTAGTATTTTCATTCTGTGTGACCTGCTTAATTGTTTTAACAATGCAACTTTCATTACCATTTCATTTACAAGTAATAGGTTGACAGCACATCTTAACTTTAGTGCCTAAAATATTATAGGTAATTTGAACGATAGTAGATCTAATTGTTTTACCTAAAATGAATGTATGATTGTTGTTTGGTCTCAGGCAAAGACATGATTTGATTTATCTCTTCAATTAGAGATAAAGCTTTGTTCTTTTGTGGTCTGAGCAGCTCAAAGTCATTGGACAAAATTTGGCTAACTGGACTGAGCTGAGGTATTCAATAAATAAAGAGGCTTCTGTTGCTTGCTGTGCGTTTTTAGCCAAGATATTTGAATTAGATGAAAAATAAGATGCTTGAAATCTTGGAATGCGGAGCGGTTGTGGTGGAGCTAATTAATACAATCGTCTTGGGCAGGGGTCTGGAACCTTTTTGACTAAGAGAGCCATAAAAGTAAAATATTTAGAAATGTTTTTCAGTGAGAGCCACACACACGCGAGCGCGCGCACACACACACACACACACACACACACACACACACACACACACACACACACACACACACACACACACACGCGCACGAAAACACGCACGCACGCATATATATATATATATATATATATATATATATATATATATATATATATATATATATATACGGCTAATCCGAAGATCACTCCGCCAGCCGTGGTGGGTGCGTATCGCGAAAAGTAGTGCGTATTTCAAGGTTTAATTTTCATAAATTTGCCGTTCATGAACCGAAAAGTTCGTAAGGTAAGGTGTTCGTAAGCTGAGGTCTCACTGTATATATATTTTTTTTTAGAACACCGAAACCACGTCTTTGCTCCTGTCACTTGCGAGTTGACAGCGGCGGGGGGGGCTGCCTCTCCCGGCCGTTCTCCACCCGCTGTCATTCTCTAATCACGGACACTGGGCATTTATACGGTTCGCGATCACCTAGCCAATGCCGGATGATTGACTCAACTCGCCACCGTACCTGGACTCTTCCTTCGATGCACGAGTGTGTCCGGTCCGAGGTATTTTCCCTGCCTCCCGTAAATTTATGTCATCTTCCGGGATTGCGTAATTTTGCACCCTCGTGTGCCATTTGCTTTTTGGCGTAGTAAGCGGGTCGGATCACCCCCTGCCTCCTTACTCGCTGTGTTTTCTTCGATTTGTGAATAAACATCCTGCTTGGTTAGTACGTGTCTGTTTTGGGATCCCAAACATTCCACTACGTTCTGACGAGTCAGCTGCCGTCACTCTCGCTCGGAACGTGACAGCTTCGGATGACTCGGCTACAGGATGTTCTTTTCTCTTAAAATATCTATCCAATGACACTTGCTCTCACTCTCACAGCAACATCACGAGATTTCAGAGCTTCCTTATCTTTAATATCGTACTGATCGTAGATTTCGCCATGCTGTATTCCCTCGCCAGATCAGACACTCGCACACCTTCATATTTTGCGATTATTTCTTTCTTAAATGCAATAGTTGTATGCACTACTTTTCTTTTGTCACTTTAAGCAGCACTTACTTTCTTTGGAGGCATGATTAGGGGCTAACATTCTTCGTACACCTAAACGCTAGAGCAAAATGCAGCACGTCCGCTAGCGACAACAGTTGGTCATGGAGAGAGCGATACACCCGTGCGCCGCTCAGCTCCCCACCCTCGCGTACGCACTCACACGTCGTATTGGCGTTCGAACGCCGAAGCAAGAATATCTCGAATATTTTGTTCGAACACTGATTTGTTCGAACAGTGAGGCGTTCGAGAACCGAGGTACCACTGTATATATATATATATATATATATATATATATATATATATATATATATATATATATATATATATATGTTATATGTATATATATATATATTTTTTTTTTTTTTTTTTTTTTTTCAAAATCGCTGTGGGACAGATAATTTAAGTACAGACGAGCGGTGACGTCATTGATGACGTCAGTGCCTCACCAGCCATGAACCTCACCGCACGTCACTGATATATATATATATACAGTAAAGTCTCGTTATATCGATATCGGATATATCGATAGTCCCGGTTATATCGATACTATTTCTATGCACGCACGGAGAAAATTACATGCAAACAGGGTCGGATATATCGATAGTCCCGGTTATATCGATATTTTTTCGGACTCCCTTGAATATCGATATAACGAGACTTTACTGTATATATATATATATATATATATATATATATATAGGAAGGAACATCAGAAAGAAGGAACATGAGAAAATCGAGAAATACCAAGGGCTCAGAGAGGAGCTGGAGAGAGCCTGGAAGGTAAAGGTGACAGTCGTGCCTGTGGTGGTCGGAGCACTTGGGGCAGTGACCCCCAAACTCAACGAGTGGTTGCAACAGATCCCGGGAACAACATCGGATATCTCGGTCCAGAAAAGCGCAGTGCTGGGAACAGCACGGATACTGCGCAGAACCCTCAAGCTTCCTGGCCTCTGGTAAAGGACCCGAGCTGAAATGGGGACAGACACCACACATGGTGGGTGAGACGAGGATTTTATATATATATATATATATATATATATATATATATATATATATATATATATATATATATATATATATATATATATATAAGGTATCAAGATGGCGCCCCCCTGTGTGGCTGCCTCCACAGCAGCTCTTTCCCTTTCTTGTCTACTTTTTCACTTCTTTACTTTTCCGTTTTTGTTTTGCCTGATCTCGCTCCATAAACCTACGGAGAGGAGATGGGCATCTTTTCTTTTGCTCATCGCCGTTATTTTTTACTTTTTCATCGCTCCTGTGAACGGGGAATCCACGCGCACGCGGAATCCCATTGTTTACAGTCGAGACCAGCTACTAGCGTGGCGGGCTAATAGCGGACTAGCGGCCGCCGCACCAGACATCCGACACGTTCTCCCGTCCGTCATCATGGGGAACGTGAGATCGCTCCCAAATAAAATGGACGAGCTGGCGGCGCTAACGCGACATCAGAGGGAGTACCGGGAAGCCAGCTTGCTACTCGTCACGGAGACATGGCTTTCGGCAATCACTCCGGACGCCCACGCAGAGTTGGAGGGCTTCCAACTCGTACGAGCGGACAGAAATGAAGGCAGCGGTAAGCAGAAAGGAGGGGGGATTGCTGTATTTGTGAATGACAAATGGTGCAATCCTGGGCACATCACGGTGAAGGAAAAACTTTGCACTCGGGACATCGAGCTGCTAGCCGTTAGCCTTCGGCCGCATTACCTGCCACGGGAATTCTCACACGTCATAGCCGTGACGACGTACATTCCCCTACGGCAAATGGCGGCGCTGCCTCCGATGCCCTCATATCTGTTGTAAACAAGCTGCAAACCCAGTCCCCCAACGCCTTGTTTATCATCTCAGGGGACTTCAATCACATTTCCCTGAAATTCTCCCTCCCAACATTCACACAGTATGTAACTTGTGCCACCAGAGACAATAACATATTGGACCTATTTTATTCAAACGCCAAGGATGCATACAAACCCTCCCCCCTCCCCCCTCTCGGAAGAGCAGACCACAATATGGTTTATCTCCAGCCTATGTACAAACCCCTTGTCCAGAGGCAACCAGCTGTGACCCGCACGATCAAAAGATGGTCCACAGAAGCTGAAGAAGCTCTGCGGGACTGTTTTGATTCAACCAGGTGGGAGCTCTTTACTGAGATTCATGGGGAAGACATTGACTCACTCACCAACACCATCACAGACTACATTAACTTTTGTGAACAAAACACCGTACCCACCAGGACTGTGCGGTATATATATATATATATATATATATATATATATATATATATATATATATATATATATATATATATATATATATATATATATATATATATATATATATATATATATATATATATATATACACAGTGAGACCTCAGTTTACGAACACCTTACCTTACGAACTTTCCGTCTATATATGTGTGTGTGTGTGTGTGTGTGTGTGTGTGCGTGCTCGCGTGTGTGTGTGCATGTGCTCGCGTGTCGTGCAAAAGTAAACACCTTCTCTATTAACTCTTTTAACGAGCTACCACCTAAAAATGGAACAGCTCCACTAATCACAAGGTTTTATGGGTCCTTGGAAATGTAAGAGGTTATAAGGGGGAGGCCTCCTAACCGAAGGCAAACCACTTGAAGGACAGTGGTCTATCTATCTGTCTATCCGTCTATCCGTCCGTCCGTCCGTCCGTCCGTAGTTAGCTCGCTATCAATTTATCCATCCATTCATCATCCACCCGTCTGTCGACCTATTCATCCATCCATCCATGAGGTGTTTGACTGACCGAGGTCGGTGTATCAGTACCTTTTGCTAAGCCATAATTTGCCATTTGCCAGCGGGTGGCTATCCTGTCCGTCATTATCAGTCTCCAAAAGTGTCAATAGATGTATTTATTTATTTATTTATATGCATGCATGTATGTATGTATGTATGTATGTATGTATGTATGTATGTATGTATGTATGTATGTATGTATGTATGATTTATTTATTTATTTAATATATATATATATATATATATATATATATATATATATATATAAGGTATCAAGATGGCGCCCCCCTGTGTGGCTGCCTCCACAGCAGCTCTTTCCCTTTCTTGTCTACTTTTTCACTTCTTTACTTTTCCGTTTTTGTTTTGCCTGATCTCGCTCCATAAACCTACGGAGAGGAGATGGGCATCTTTTCTTTTGCTCATCGCCGTTATTTTTTACTTTTTCATCGCTCCTGTGAACGGGGAATCCACGCGCACGCGGAATCCCATTGTTTACAGTCGAGACCAGCTACTAGCGTGGCGGGCTAATAGCGGACTAGCGGCCGCCGCACCAGACATCCGACACGTTCTCCCGTCCGTCATCATGGGGAACGTGAGATCGCTCCCAAATAAAAATGGACGAGCTTGGCGGCGCTAACGCGACATCAGAGGGAGTACCGGGAAGCCAGCTTGCTACTCGTCACGGAGACAAGTCATGGCTTTCGGCAATCACTCCGGACGCCCACGCAGAGTTGGAGGGCTTCCAACTCGTACGAGCGGACAGAAATGAAGGCAGCGGTAAGCAGAAAGGAGGGGGGATTGCTGTATTTGTGAATGACAAATGGTGCAATCCTGGGCACATCACGGTGAAGGAAAAACTTTGCACTCGGGACATCGAGCTGCTAGCCGTTTAGCCTTCGGCCGCATTACCTGCCACGGGAATTCTCACACGTCATAGCCGTGACGACGTACATTCCCCCTACGGCAAAATGGCGGCGCTGCCTCCGATGCCCTCATATCTGTTTGTAAACAAGCTGCAAACCCAGTCCCCCCAACGCCTTGTTTTATCATCTCAGGGGACTTCAATCACATTTCCCTGAAATTCTCCCTCCCAACATTCACACAGTATGTAACTTGTGCCACCAGAGACAATAACATATTGGACCTATTTTATTCAAACGCCAAGGATGCATACAAACCCCCCCCCCTCCCCCCTCTCGGAAGAGCAGACCACAATATGGTTTATCTCCAGCCTATGTACAAACCCCTTGTCCAGAGGCAACCAGCTGTGACCCGCACGATCAAAAGATGGTCCACAGAAGCTGAAGAAGCTCTGCGGGACTGTTTTGATTCAACCAGGTGGGAGCTCTTTACTGAGATTCATGGGGAAGACATTGACTCACTCACCAACACCATCACAGACTACATTAACTTTTGTGAACAAAACACCGTACCCACCAGGACTGTGCGGTGTTTTGCCAACAACAAACCATGGATTAATCCCGACATAAAAGTCCTCCTGAAGGAGAAAGAAAGGGCTTTTGTGTCGGGCAACAGAGAGGAACTGAAGGCCGTGCAGATCCAACTGAGGAGGAAGATCAGAGAGGGGAAGAAGGCCTACAGGAATGAAAATGGAGGAGCAGCTGCAAGCCAGCAATGTCGCTGGTGTCTGGAAGGGCCTGAAAAACATCTCAGGCCACAAAAGCCCAGTGACATTGAACGAAAAAGACAAGGACTGGGCAGATGAACTCAACCGCTTTTTCAATCGGTTTGACAAGACGCCAGCCGCCCCCGGCCCCCACCGTCAACTTCACCTGTAGCTGCACCTGCACCAACTCTCACTGTGGCCTTACCCTCCCTGCGCCCCCTCTCACGACCAGCTTTCCACAACCAACATCTGCCCTCCCAACCGTTGCCACACCCTCAGCCGCCACTCTGCCTCCTGGTTCCTGCCTGTCTGTCACAACTGCGCAGGTGAGGAACCAACTGAGGAGGATGAAGGTAGAGGAAGGCAGCAGGTCCGGATGACATCAGTTCCCGACTCCTCAAGACCCTGCTCCGACCAGCTGTGTGACATTGTCCAGCACTTGTTCAACCTGAGCCTGAAGCTCGGCAGAGTTCCACAGCTGTGGGAAAACGTCATGCCTGGTCCCAGTGCCCAAGATTGCCAACCCCAAAGAGCTCAACAGCTACAGACCGGTGGCGCTGACGTCTCACCTGATGAAGACGCTGGAGAGACTCGTCCTCATGTATGTATGTATGTATGTATGTATGATTTATTTATTTATTTAGATTGTTTTTTTTCAGGCATAGCTATTTTAACCTTGTTTCCATCATCACCAATGGACAGTTCATCAACATGATTTGACATCGTTGCATTTAGTTCATCCTGTCTACTTGATATCTAATTTAAAACAGATTCTTTTCTTACAGACAGTGTTTTTAGGTGTTCAATTACCTGACATGTTTCGGCGTATACTTCCGCCTTCGTCAGAGTCGTCGTCACTCTGACGAAGGCGGAAAATGTAAATTTCTCCACTGTGAGACTAATAAAGGCATATCCAATCCAATCCAAAACATGTCAGGTAATTGAACACCTAAAAAACACTGTCTGTAAGAAAAGAAACTGTTTAAAATAAAATAAACTAAAATAAAATAAAATAAAATAAAATAAAATAAAATAAAATAAAATATGATTTTACATCGGTCAGATCTTTTTTTCTTCTCCTTATTCCTCTTCTTGAGCAGTGGACCTCAAGATAGTAGGACTCTGTTAAATGCATTTTCATCCCAAGCTGTGTATGCGCTGCATAAAAGAACCACACCTAATACTGATGTCCAATATTGTTTTATTATTTGGCTATTATGAAAAAATATATATTAAAAAAATTATACATATTTCATAGTATTTACCATCAACAGTTGCAATTGTCTCTTCAAATCAAACATCTATTCGGAAAAAAAGACAAAATAAAACAACCATACTGTGTTGGCCTTGTAAATCAGTCAGAGATACATACAAAATAATACAATAATAATTACCGCTACCTTCTCACCTTTCATCCCATGCCAACGAGTATATGTGCCATGAATTGGACGTAATTATTCACATTTTTTTTATTCTTGAAATAAATAATTTCAGTTGGATTGAACAGAAAGCCATAACCATACAGGTTTATATGCAAGAAAATGCCCTTATATAAACTATTACACTCCAAAATTGTAGATTTCCATCATGGCAACCAATAAAAAGTAATAATAAAATCAGCAAAAAAAGTAACACATACTGCAGCCAAATAAATTTTAAACACACAAACACACACGTAGTGGTGATTTGTGAAAGCAGACTGACAAGCAACATTCAAACTTTTTCCTGTCAGATCGGCCGGAAGCAACTTTCTGGATTCATCCCTGTGAACAAACATTGGATTGGATTGGATTGGATATGCCTTTATTCGTCTCACAGTGGAGAAATTGCACACACACACACACATATGCACACAGACGCACACACGCATACACACGCACACACTCACACACACACGCACACACACACACACACACACACACACACGCACACACGCACACACACACATATGCACACGAGTCACACAGTGCGTGCTTCTGTCAGTCATCTGCAAAATGGGATGAATCGAGAAGGTCTCTCGCCGATGACCCGGTTAGTTATGTTTACATTGTCAAAGGAAAACCTGCTTTTTTCGCTTCATTGTCTGTAATTTTCTGTCTGTAAGTTTCTTATGATTTGCCATTTAAACGGGTGTTTCTGTCAGTGCTGATGGAATTTCCACCTATGTTCAATAGGCCTTTTTTTTACCATTTTAAGTCCACATTTTCTGAATCATACATGGAACACTGCTTATTTCAATTTTAACTCATTCACTGCCATTCACAAATTTATTCAGGAATGGAAAATATGACGTAGAGCGCCATTCCCAAATTTGTTTGGGTTTTGTTTTTTCGTGCTTGGGTGCCGATAAAGCAGGGGTCGGGAACCTTTTTGACTTAGAGAGCCATAAAAGCAAAATATTTAGAAATGTTTTTCAGTGAGAGCCACACGCACGCGCGCGCACATACAAACGCGCGGCCACTTTTCAACAAAATATCAGAATGTATTATTTAAAATAACTTTGTGATTGTACTCACCGTTAACATGAATGGTTTTCCGTTCCTTGTGATTGGTAAAAACCCAGGAAATGATGAAATTCAATTTGCCGGTCCGAAGGCGAAGTTACTGCTAGCTAGCCTGCACACGGCTCATAAACTTCCACACTTGCTATCTGCAATCTACTTGTCGCAGAAGTATGTTGATGCTAACGTTAACATGGGGCTTGTTAAAATGTCACTGACATTCGACTGTTTCATCGATGGTATTGTATCATTGCAAATTAGAATCAGAACATTTTCTCTCCTCTAATGCTCCGATGCATTAACGCTGAAGTGCACTAGTTGGGCTCATTTAAAGGGGCGTTTACCTGTTTCAACATGACGGCCACTATCATCCAATCAAAATTGCGTTTTCCGCCAACTGCAGCCCCAACGGGAAATGAACAGCGAAAACACGAAAATATGTATTTAGTTTTATCGTCGAGCCATATGCAATCATCAAAAGTGCCATATATGGCTCGCGAGCCATAGGTTCCCGACCCCTGCGATAAAGCGCTGGCCCTGGCCTCTGGCAATGTTTTTTTTTCTTTTCCACAAGGGGCAGCATTTCCCTTTTTTTCCATGTTAGTGTTTTGTTCCAGCTTCAGCTATTCTTTAAAGCTCTATATAAACCAATATGTATGTATTGCATTGTATTTTGGACAGACACCCTCCTGTCAAGCTCATATAACTGCAGACCAATATAATTTAGGAATTAACTCTTTATTTCTGATGAAAGAAGAGAGTCGAAGGTTTCTAACGCTGTATTAAATGTTTATGAAGTCCTAACAATCAATACTCTGTGGGTCCTGGAATTCAAGTGACAATGACAAAAACCCTGGAACTGGACTCGACACATTTTTGCACGTCTGGCAGTGAATGAGTTAATATCAACCATCCTTCCGTTATCCAAACCACTTATTTTCATCAGAGTTGCTGGCTGTAGTCTAACCCAACAATCTTTGAGCAGTAGGCAGGGGACGCCCTTATCTGTTTTCCAGCCAATCACAGGGCGCACAGAGACTAACAACCATTCACGCTCACAATTACACCTAGGGAGAATTTCACATGTTACATTAACCTACCATGCATGTTTTTAGAATGGGGCTTAAAACCAGAGTACCCAGAGAAATCCCACAGGCTGGGAGGCCGAAGCACACAATCAAACCGGTAGTGCGAACCGGTGGACTACTGAGTCATTTTAACCCCAACATTTCTTAATTGTACAACATTTCATAGATACATTTTGTAAAGCGACATTTCCATTTTATTCAAGATAACTTTTGTTTCAAATTTAACCCAAGACACATAATGGTGAGATTATGTCAAGATCATTCAAGCTGCAATGCAAAATATGGATTTGACCCCTGGCAATAATCCTTGTTCTGAATTTGTCTCATGCATCTTTTCCACATGTCATCTTTCATCTCATCATGCATTTGGGGGGGGGGGGGGTGTCTGTGGAGTGAGGCTTCTTGACATGAAGGAAAATTACTTGTTTTAAGTTTGTATATTCAAGAGCAAAGAGGCATTTTAATGGATTTGGCATTGTGGTGCAGTGATTATCCTCTCTTGTGTATGGGTCGACTTACCAGCAGCTCGTGTTGTTGCTGCCAGGAGGGCTCATATGGCTCTGATTTGGGATCCTTCCTTTTCAGTGAACCTCTCTCAAGCACATATCCACTACAAGTCCACTTCTCGGCCCCGGTCTGCCGCTTCCAGTGCTTCTTCATTTAGATTTTTTTTCAAATTGAATAAGCTGCCGTGAAATATTCATATGTATTTATTTTTAAAGTGTAGTGATTTTTTTATTCCGTGGGATTCATTTTTTCCCCTTTTATCCCTTTGTGTGCTGTTAAAAACTGAAATCTGATCATTCCTAGATGGTGAAAAACAAAGAAAACACCAAAAGGGCGTCTATATTAGGTGCTAACATGGAGTAAATCAAACAAAAACATTTTTCGGACGGTTTTCTCTCAATATTCTGACGTGTGATGACGTTGAATATATTGTAGGTACACACAAACACACTCGCACAAACACACGAACTCATGCACACGCAAACACACGCGCACGCACATACGCACACACGCACACACACTCGCGTGCACACACATACTTTCTCTCTCTCTCTCTGTCTCTCTCTTTCTGTCTCACACACACACACACACACACACACACACACACACACACACACACACACACACACACACACACACACACACACACACACACACACACACACATGCTCTCTCATGCACATGCCTGGGCGCCCACACAAAACACTCACACTTCGTTTTCATGCTTGTATTCGAACAATAAAAAATACATTCGAAATGATGACCATACTGTTTGTTTTTTAAAGCAACCAGCGAACATATAACACTGCCTCACTGACTACACACGCGCGGGCAAAGACAGTATAGGTGAAAGTGGCCGAACTACTGTTTTTTTCTGATTTAGGATTTCAGAATAAATAAATAAATAAATAAATAAATAAATAAATAAATAAATAAATACATTTATATATATACGTATATATAGAGCAAAACAACACACACAATATATATATATATATATATATATATATATATATATATATATATATATATATATATATATATATATATATATATATATATATATATATATATATATATAGTTAGCCCAACGTTCAAAATGATCAATTTTGGGTCATCAATAAAGTGGCAGGACAAATAGATGTGAAAGATGAATTGATATGGCCCCTTGTTTCTTATGTAAATGAGACAGACTGACCAGACGGTCACTTGCTTTTTTTATATCTTAACATCAACAGCAGACGGACCTGCAACCAGATTTCGCACCTCAAGCTACACTTGTGTGTGCATGTTGTCATGCATCAAAATATTTTTATGCTGGAAACATTTCACGGTCTCATTTCGGCAGAGTGGTGGGTGGGGGGAAAAATATGATAAATTCTTTGTCCAAACGTCATTTTAATTCTCATAGATTTTCCACATTAGCATTCACGACTCCCACAAAAATATTATCAATCGAGAATTAATAACTTTTTAATTCATTCCAATAATGAAAAATCGAAGGAGCATTACATACATCGTGAAATGATATAAATTATAACATACTAAAGGTGGGGCTCCAAAAGTCCTATTTAAAATATGGCTGGACAAAGGATCAAAATAACTGCTATTCACGTTCATCTCCCGATTTCCACAATCACGTTACACCGAATGCATCTTCGCCTAATAAAAAAGTGTAGTTTTAAAGAAATGCTTTATGCATCCTTACCTTTAAAATTACTTGTAAAGAACTGATGACGATTGCAAAATCTGCATGATTTAAAAAAAGGCACCGCTGTATTCAATTCTGTCATATTTAGCCAACCACTAGAAAATAAATAAGACAGATCCATTACAAAAGAGCATGTTGTTGATACACTTTAAAAAACGTATCTGTTTATGAATCTCATCCACCCATCAAACGGCTAAAGAAGCTAATTTTCTTCTGGTTAATTTGTTCAAATCGTTAAAACGTGACATTTGCATTTTACCCAACAGACGACATGACTTTCCAAATATGTCACATTGCTTCCGCGAATTTATCTACTCACAAAATGTCAATTACAAAGTTCTTCCATTAACAGGTGACACAACGAGTGCTGTCATATTTATTTTTTCGCCATAGCCGTCATTCATGCCCATTTTCTCCACCCCACGCTGTTGTTGTGTTGTGTAGTCCGTAAACCACCAGTCCGACTCGCTCCTCCGCGAGACCCAAGCGCGCAGGTCGGTGGGCTTGTCTCCCGTGGAGCGGCAATCGGTAGTGCACGGTCCCAGTGGTCTGGCTGAACATAAGAGGGCGCTCCCATTGCACCTGGCCCGGCTGCCCAAGTGCAAGTGGCGAAAGCGCGACCTCTCACATGGCCAATGTGGTCATGGTGCACGCATTCCAAAGCCACGTTTTTTGTCCACAAACAAACAAAAAAACTGAATAAACTGTGCTCGGTGTATCTAATAACACATTTATATCAAATCACAACAATTTATAAATAATATTTCAATGTCAAATTAATTACTTTGGTGTCACCTTGCAGATTGAATTCTCTCAACCTGCTTTTCTAATCTCACCTTTCTGGCTGTATTTCAGTCAGAATCGTTCATCAAATAGAAAAATTACATTTAGAATGTTTTTTTTAATGGTGTTTCATATTCAGGGCATCCATTTTTCGAATGTTTCTATTTTTAAAGTGATTTGAATTAATATATTCATCTGACAGATGTACGACGGTTTGATCCGTTTTTCATGTTCATCCTTGAAACAATTACGTTCTTGGTTAATATTACATTCGATACTAACGGGTTAAAAAAGCATCATCATCCCGGAAAACAGGTTCTGGCTGCCTCCATACAATTTTTGATCCCTAAATACTCACCCTTAATCATTTCCTCAGCATCCTTTTCTGTTTTGTGTGGGTTTCGACACACGCATAATGACAAATAATAATAATT
Source organism: Hippocampus bargibanti (assembly GCF_051943395.1). Lineage (NCBI taxonomy): Eukaryota > Metazoa > Chordata > Actinopteri > Syngnathiformes > Syngnathidae > Hippocampus > Hippocampus bargibanti. The sequence continues at coordinate 20,688,593 of NC_142736.1, read as the reverse complement.
TAAACCTGCCGATGATGTTGATGACAAATAATAATAATGTAAACCTAATGGTGATCAACTCTCTATACATATATGTATATCTCTATACATACATACATACATACACACACACATATATATATATATATATATATATATATATATATATATATATATATATATATATATATATATATATATATATATATATATATATATATATATATATATATATATATATATATATATATATATATATGATGTACATATTTGTGCACTTGATTCCACTCTTTGTGCCTTTGTCACTTCCACGAAGCTTCATTTCGCATAGGTTTGTGTTGAATGTGCAATGCCACTGGTGGATGTGGCGTCTATTGAAACTGGCACGTGGACGCTTACCCTTCCCACAGAGAGGCGCAATTCAATGATGCTCACACAAAAGCGCTCCCCCACCCACTTTTTAAACCCCCCTTTTTAGAGAGGCCCTAAAAGCATGAAGGGTCCCGTCCCCCTGAGATGCCTCACCCACTTCCACCTGATGATGATGGACTAATGTCACTCGGGCCTTTTTTTGCGTACACTGCTCCGCTAACTCTACCGGGCTTTGCAGACTGCCTCCATACAAGCCTCAAATTACAACGGCCTCTTTTTTATTATCTCCTAGCCCCTCGCACGATATTTTCAACCAATTCATTTTTTACAATGTGTTCTTCCTCAGAGCGGCCACGTGTCGCAAATCCTACAGATTCCTGCAATCGTGTGTGTCCGTGCGTGTTGACGTATATTTTCCTCTTAAAAAAAATCAGGTATCATTGCATGCCTCAACTTGTGGATGGCAAGTGTGCCGGAAATACCAGGATGCTACGCCGCACATGTTTCACCAGTAAGGGTGTGTGCGTAAAAGATCAAGCGCTTTCGTGTCTATAACATTATAAAGTAAATATAACACGGCGTCCTGCACTGTTTTACACTTATTTTATTTAAAACAAGTATGTCGCTGTCATGTAAGTCGTGTTTAGACTAACCCTAGGCGTTATATATCTGTGGTCTGATCTGTGCTGGAATGCATTACAGCGATGAATATCCAATCCACATTGTTTCTGTAAACATGGCACCTTATGTGAGCACTTCAAACTGCCTCCTGGACATTCTGGACTGGACGTAGTAAAGGATCAAGCACAGCATCGGCACAACGCATTCAATATGTATTTGTGCAATATAGAAACAGAAGACAGTGGGTATAAATATTAAAGAGTTTATTATACAAGAGAGAATTGTGTATACGGTATATATTACTTATACATGCAAGTTTTGACATGACCACGAGGCAAAGCATAGCATCATGAAATTAAGAGAAATGCATCTCACCTCGATCACTTCTCCGGTTATTTAAAAAAAATCACAATATCGTTCACATTAGTTGTCGCGACGGCATGCTTTGTTTTGTTTTCTGCGTGATATCAAATCCATCTCTTCCATGTGTCTGACACTTGCCCCAAATAGTTAAGTACCCCCTCACGCAACGTTGAAAAGATTTTTTTACAAATGAAAAAACATCTCACTGCATTTACACACACCAAAAATAAACCAAAGTGCATTAGTGCCCCCCAAAATACGAAACGCATCCTCTCCTGACTCTCCATTTCACTCTAAAACATTTGAAAGTGTTTGCCTCTCGTTCAGTGACGTAATGTATTTTAAACGGCCGATGGAGACACATTTACGTGTCTTTATATATGTAGAAAAATACAAAAGCATTCACTTTTGTCGTAAATATATGGTGCTAAAGAATATCTATTTAAATTCCAAGTTCATTTTATAGAAACTGAATTACACCTCACATTAATATTACTTTAAACATATGATAATATTTGAGTAAGATTACAGAAGACCGAGTCGAGTGATTTCAATATGCCGAACGGCATTCCTATAAGTACATCATTGGGTGATAATTTAAAATCGATTGTGTGTTTATGTATTCACATCATAGCTTTTTTATTTTAAATATAGATTCGCTTTCACATTCACAGACAAATTTACTGAGCTGGTTTCTTCGTCTAGAAAAAAGAATTAACTGTCTCATATTTGCATCGAATTAAACAGGAATGTTCTCTCCCAACTATTTTATTTTACTTTTTTATGTTGTTGAACTGCACAGTGACCAATAGTGTATTCGCAAACGCATGCAGATTAAAAAAAAAAAAAAACACAAAAATAAACGTACATTCCATTTAAATGTGCGAATCATGTGAAAAACGCACGTTTTAAAAAAAGTATTGAGAAAATATATGTGACAAGCGTTTTTATAAGACTCGAAATTGCGTTAACGAAAGGAAACCGAGTAGGAAGCGAAGAGGGGAGCTCAGCGGCCAGCCAGCCAGCCGTTCACTTTCACTAATCAAACTCTTACTTCCCGCCTCTCTTAATTCCATATTTTCTATTCGTGATCATTACTTTCCTCTTTTTCTCGCCCTTCCTTGTATCTATCCATCCTCCCTCCCTCCTCTTCCTCCCTCCTCCTCGCCCTCCCTCCGCCGGCTCTCCTCTGCTGAATCTTATTGATCCACAAGGCGGCTAATTAGCCCTTCCCTTCGTGCCTGTGTAATGAAGCACATGCGCACTGAATTAATCACAGCCATTTTTTCCTCGCAGGAAACTAATTAGCAGGAATAAAGATCCAAAGAGTTTTTTTCTCTCCCCCAATCATCAGATCTCACTTTCACCTCTTCCTCGCGCGCCTCCAACTCCGGACTCGGCTGCTTTACATCCAAATTATTTTTGATATCGCCTTTAACAACTAATAGCTACCTACTTGCGCCCCTTTTTCCAACCAAGCACTCGGCAACAACAATGATCCTTCTTTTTTTTCGCCCACCCTCGAGCGCAAATTGACCGAAAGGGGACTCTTCTCGCCTTGATGGGATATTTAGCTCGAACGTCTCGCTACTGGATTAAAAAGCGAACATCGCAAAGCGGCAAATTGTAAGTTTCAACTTTGTCTCCTTTTGTGTGTGTGTTGTTTTTGAGCGATTCTATTCTCTCTCTCGGGGCTCTTTCCTTCTCCATGGCGGTGGACTTGTAGCGGAGCTGGTCCCCCTTTTTAAAACTCATCTTCCGGGTGCGAGGAAGGCTGTTTTCATGCAAGTTTCGATCTTTAGGCGAGATTTTGGGGCTGCCTTGGAAGCGTTGTGTCGTTACCTGTGTTCGCATCAGCGCTCGTCCTCTCCTCTTGGTCTACGGGCGAACAAGCGGATCCTTCGAGACGTGGAAAAAAAGAAGCGTTTGGAATGCGGATTTGGGCTTTTTGGTGGGAACCGGACGTGCGTGGGGGGATCGAGGGTGTCGAGAGACGTGTTTCGACGGGATTCGGTGGGGGTCGGGTGGCGGCGGCGGCTGATTGCGGAGCGCAGCCCGGGGAATGAGCTCCATGTCCAGCCTGTTGGCTCCGCGTTGTTTCGGCGACTCTCTCGCGGATCTCTCAGTCTCGCTTCTCGTAATGTGTGCAAATAAACAATTGAAAAAAATTCAAAGTATGGCTCTCCGATGATAGGGCTTCGGTATGGGGACGGAAGACATCATTTTCCCTGGAATATGTTTTCTTTTTTTGTGCGAGATCTCTGCGCCGACTTGCGACCACTCTTTACCCCCGTCCGGCTTCATCCCACCTCGGCTCAGCTCATCTCCCTCACTCAGCCCCAGCTCTTTGCTTCTTTCGAGCCTTGTATTTTTTTAAGTCGATTCTCAGCGGTTCCCAGACCAAGTCCCGTGCAAATCGATCCCGTGTTTGTGTGCGTGCGTGCGTGAGCGGCTCGCGCGTGCACGTGACGTTTGAGGGCGTGCGTGCGGGCTATGAAAAAAGAAGCCGTGTTCTCCTTCATGACAGCAGCGGTTCAGACGGGACCGCCACCCAAGCAGCCCTGCAAAGTGCACGCTGACTCTCAGGCAACATGGATGGGGCCGTGGTTGGTTCTCGCGCATGCACGACAATCACCTTACCCCAAACCTAAAGGAGCACTGGAAGGAAAACATTGCCCCATTCCTGAGATTTTATATGCACGGGGGTGCAAACTTGACATTGTGCGGACCCATTTTTAAACCCACTGAAAAACACATAATATCGAGATGACACGTTTTGGAGGAAAAGATCAATGCGTTTCAAAAAATCTTAAAATCCTGTAAATCTGCAGTCGGGTATGGGGGGGGGGCAATTTTGAGTAATGTCGATGCATGAGGATAATTTGTCAGCAGTGGCTTGTCTATTTTACACAGAGCGAGTGAGGATGGTGTGTTTTGTGGTAGGGGGTGGTAGGGTGGTTGTAGGTCAGACAGCAAGAAACAAGGGAACAAGGGTCACCGAGCGAGTGCACAGATAAAAAAGCACGGAGAGGAAACCCCCCTCGCCAAACAACCGTGGGACTATGTCAGGGCTTGGGGGGTAGGAACAGTGTGATGTTTTTGTTTTGGGGTAGGAGGGGACCGAGCAAAACACACTCATGTTTGGCAGCAGTAAAATGTAAGATTTGGGATGTAGTTGAGCTAACGGGACAATAATAGTACCGTAAAAAGGTGTTAAAATATCCATTGCGCTGATGAGAAAAAAAATGTGTTTGGTTGGTGCTCAAAGGATGCTTTAGGGGTTGTAGGGGTCAGATAGCCATAGGCCATCGAGGAGGAATCAGGGGAAGAGGTCAGATAAACACATCCTTACCTCTCAGAGTGGCGAGAATCGGGCACATTTGAGATTTGGAAGGCATGTTGCTTATTCTTATTTTAATTCTGAGCATTAGTTGAAATCAGTCATGCTCATGTAAGCTTCCAATTTTTGTACGTCTATGGATCTTTTTTTTGTATGGCAGTGATGCAAGCATACAGGTAGATTCCGAGTGATCAATCTTCCTCCCCTGTCACATCAGCACTCTTTCTCCTCTTCGTGCTCCTCCTCCTTGTCCTCATTGTCTCCCTTTTTTCTGTTACAAAACAGACACGGAAATATTTACCTCAGACGTATTTTCTGTCTTGCATCTTTGTCATATTGGCAGTAGATTATAAACCCATGATGATGTGTGTGTGTTTGCCACTTGCCGAGTTGCAAAGAGTAAAATATGACACTGTGGCTGTAGAAGATGCCATTTGTGAAAAATAATTGAAAAGGTGCAATTTTAATTTTCCACTCCTAGTACTAAAAATATATCTACATCATACGTGTTATGTTTGCAATATGGTTTGCCTTTAGCTAAAATTAAAATATATTTTCATTTTTTATGATGCCATATGGAAATTATCATTTCGGTAAACACTCTTATGTAGTTTTTTTTTTCATTTAATGCAATCGAAATTGATTCTGATTTGTTTTCACAAATTACACGTTGCCTTCTGCAAAAAACTAAATTGTCAACATGTTATATTAATATGTTGGACACATCATGAATAAAATATTTCTCTGGAAAGATGAATATGTATTTAAAAGAGGCATTTTTGCATTTGCTGAATAAACATGACTTGTGATGATTAAAGTGAATACACATGCTGTCTGTGTGCCGTCGTTCTTGTGATCATTTGTCAGTTTTGAGCATTTTGATGTGAGTGGACACAACAGCAAAAAAAACATTGATAAAGCATTTTTTCTTCTTTCTTTGACATCATGTCATGTTTGTGTATTTGGTAAGCATACGAGCACAAGAGGTGATTCTCGATCGGCGTGTTTCATAGTATGGCGGTAGCACCAAGTCAAGGGAGGTCGGCGCTCCTGGCAGTCGTAACCCCTTCCCTCCCTTTCGCTCCCTTTTCCCTCCCTCTCTTGCTGGCGATCTGCTCCCCTGTGTGTCTCCTAATACTGTAGCTCGCTCCTCACCTCCCACCTTCCGGTTTGGCGGGTATTGGCCCAGCAGGGGAGCTCGCTGACATGTCCTCGGTCAAATGCAGTCAGTCCTCTTTGGTTGAACACTAGGCTCAGGCCCCCGTACAGAACAAGATATACTCATTACCGACATGTGAAACTGGCAATAATGTCAAATAGGATCCTCTTTGTCGTATCACCAATATTGCCTCTTGTGTGACTGTTACCTGAATAAAGGCAATGTATTAGTGTGTGTGTGTGTCTGTGTGTGTGTTTTATCAGGGCTCCGTGGATGCCGACGGCCATTTGAATCTGAGACGCGGTTTTGAATATGCAAGGCCATCTGTGGAATAAAGACCAGTTCTTCCAGTTGTGTTGAAGCTAATGGTAGCGTGACGCGTCATATTATCAGAAAGATACCCGGCAGTGGGCAGGACCTCGGCTTAGCAGCTGGGTTGAGGCAGAAAGAGGGTAGGATGACATGACTGCCATGTTCTCAGGTGTGTGTGTGTGTGTGTGTGTGTGTGTGTATGTACGTGTGCTTGTGTGGGTGTGCTTGTGTGTCTGTGCTTGTGTGCGTGTGTGCACTCTGCTGGATCCTGAATGCCAGTGTCTAAACAGGATTCACTTCCCCCTCCACTTTTCTCCCAAATTCCTCACACTCTCCCATTTTTCTCTCCCTTTGTCAGTGACATCCTTATAGAAGCATATCTGGCAGCATTTTTTTCTGTGATTTGTTTTTCTCAATATGTTATCGTGTTAACAATCATGGTTATATATATATATATATATATATATATATATATATATATATATATATATATATATATATATATATATATATATATATAAAACCATGATTGTTTTTTTTTCCCCAATGAATCCCCCCCAAATACACATACACAATTACATATGTATGTAAATTTGTGTTTCTGTGCAGATTAATACAATGACGCTGCACACTGACATTATTCACCAGTCACTCTCTGCGAGACGCCACATTTTATCCCGATTTTTTTAATATACCCTTTCCAATGAGGACACCGTATGTGTCATGAATTTTTACAAATCTCTATTCCAATTGATGCAAAAAATATGGCAATGGAAGACACTCACAACTAAATCCCTGCTTTGTCAATTTTATACTAAATAGCGTTAGTAGTGTGGCAGGAAATGCCCCATGTGAGCCATACCTGTTCAAAAGTGGCAGTATAGTAGGAAAGAGAACATAAAAAATATTTTGTGTGTGTGTGTGTTTGCGGTACAGCGGCGACATTCTATTTTGGGCCGTAGAAGCTAACATGGAGTGTCTCAGGATGGGACAGAATAGCATCATTAGACAACACAATTACACACTAGGCCAAGAACCAGCTCCTAGGGCTGCATTAAAACCAAAATAAAACGGACCATAGGCATACCACATAGGCACACCCCTTTCTTGGACCCTGGAGGCCAGCATTCCACCCTCCGCGCTGGCGCTTATCATCACAAAGGACAGAATGCATAAAATATGGAGGACGCTTAGACTGGTCAGCTTTCTCTTGCCGTGGTGAGCCGTGGAACAATACATGGGCCCCACTGGCCTATGACTCTGACGACACATACGCCGTCTTTTCATCCTCCCCTATTCCTTTGTCATCCTCTTCCTCTTCCTTGATGTTAATGTTCTCTGTATAATGATAATACGCCTATTGTTGATCCGTGCCTTGGAAATCTGTTTTGTTCAACCAAACTGTATGAAAAATATTTCATACACACTCCATACTGTACTTGCTACTGTATCCTATATATTTTATCCACTATTGTCTAAAATTATTCTCATCATTAAAGCAGAAATAATACTGTTAACGCAACCCTTAACTGACCTGTGGACTTAAATAGCTAAATGTGGGTTAATGATTTGCAATTCAGGCATATCACGTTGTCATTCTTTATTTTTTTTTAATATTTAGCCTCATCCTTAATTCACAGGAACATCACTGAGTATCCCATGTGATGAAGAGCAAATGCCATGTGTATGTTTATTTCTTGCATGTGGAGCGCTGCAGAAGAGGGTTGGATGAATGTGAAAGAAAGCTAAACAATGTACTGCCATGTACTGCACACACCACCTTTTACTACAAAATAACATCTTCAATGATTTAGGCAAACTGTATCTTATTTCAGATCATATTTGGAATAATATAGTTTTGCAAGTTGTCTACAATTCCTTAATTTGCACTAACTGCTTTTATTTTCTGTGAGCTGCATACTCACTTTTTTTATTTTAATGACTCAAATTTATTACTCTCCGTGTTTGCTTGTGATGCCTAAGATGCTGGAATGTACTGATCGGATGTGCTGCAGCTGTGGTCTGTGGCACTTCCTCCCTGTGATCTTGACACATTTTCCTCTTTGGGATTATGGCAAGAAGAAAAGAAAAGAGCCAATACTGGAGCGCCCTCTTCTTCTCACAGCGTTTTCCTCATTTTTCAAAATTCACATGCACAATAAAAGTGTAATTCACTTGCAAATCTGCAGTGGCCATGTCCATGCTGCATGTGCTGATGAAGGGAGGTGGGGGGGGGCAAGCGATGGAGACAGTGAGGGAGGGGTTGGGATGCAAAGACATTAAGAGCAGCACACGGCGGCATATTCCACTGCGAGAAGAGGAAGCTGAAGTGAGGCTACCCGTTGCCTCTTTCTGGTCACAAGACAAAACTCAATCCACCCCTTGGTAGATTCATGGGCGCTTGGTCCATGTTAATTGTTTGCGTGTGTGTGTGTGTGTGTGTGTGTGTGTGTGTGTGTGTGTGTGTGTGTGTGTGCGCGTGTGTGTGTGTGTGTATGTGTCTGTGTGTGTGTGTGTGTGTTCCTGTGTGTTTTTGAAACAAATCTTACATATATAAGAAACACCATACGCTCGGTGTCTAAAATGTCCTATTTGTCATCTCCATTGCCCCAGGTGACTGGCAGGCCAGCAGTAAAGGGGTTAAAGAGCAGGGCTAGCCCTGCTTTGTTTCTGCGGTCCTCTTCTATTGTTGTGGTGGATTTGAGCTTGGTGCACCTCACTTGACCACAGCACAAGCAATAAAATGGCCTCTAAGTGCTGCAGCCAATATATGATTCTCCCGTGTCAACTGTATTCTGCCTCTATCCAGCTGTAGTTCTCTTTTGTTTGCATGGACACATTCACAAACACTTTATGTTTAAGGTCTTTTGGAGTTCATGCATGTTTTCTCTCTTCACACCTTTGCCATCTGATAGACTGTAGGGTTTTTCTGCCATGTGTAGCTAGTTTTCCTGCATGCAAATAGGCAACACAGACTGGCTTTGTGACTGTTTACATCTGCACTGTTAGGTGCAGTTGACAACTGGCAATTTTAGACACATGCAAAAGTCAGAATTGCTATTGCCAATGCTTTTTTTGCTACACACTATCAGAAATATTGGTAGAGGAGTAATCTAGGCTCCATTAATGTACCCCACAGGGCAAATTATAATAATAATTCTTTACATAAATTTGCATTCGACGCAATGGTTGTTTGCTAAATGTAATGCAAATATTAAGGTTGCTGAAGACTCCAGCCTCACATTTCTATCTGCCGGCTGTTATATGACTTTGCACCTGTGTTTACTTGATTTTTGTGAAAATAATGATGCAATATCATGAATAATTTAGTTTTTAGCTTTGACAATGTACAATATACCGTGTCGACGGCGCCACGTTTGATTGCAGAGATGATTGTTGGTAGCTCACCGTCGCAGATGTCGTAATTAGAAACAAAAAAGAAGACATACTCAGTGTGTCTGCCGCCATGCCAGTTGGAGTGTGTCACTGGATTTATGAAGTATTTCTGAATGATGAATGCCACCGTCTCAGTGTGCAAACCCTTTTTTTCTGCCAGGTGCAGCAAAGCCTGTGTTAAATGTTGCATGTGGCCATAATGAAACCAACATTCACCGTCAATGCCGCAGTGCAATCTGGTGAGTGACCTTGGCCACCTGGGGGCAGTATAATATATGCATACTGAAATGGTACCAGCTTTTCAGTGAGTTGCGTAGTATTCGTTCTTTGCAGAGGATAAAAAATATGTCCCAGCGAGCGTTTTCATCGCATCAACACGTGTGTATCAGCCATTTTTTTGGTTAAAATAATAACAGTCGTAAGTGTTAGAACATCAGCAATACCACTGCTATGCATTCGCCCGCTTGTGGCATTTTGCATTGCTGTTAGCATTAAGCGAACAAAGATAACATTTTACAAAGGCAAAGTGATGTGGTTCTTTTAAATCAGCAATGAAAACTGCTAAGTTTCTGTTGTGTTTAATTTAACAATAAACTTCAGGTGGGCTGAGAAAAATCAGCTTGAAGCCACTCTGTGCTTTAAAATCAAAGCAACATGTTAGCTAAATGGAAATTCTCATCTCAAATTGGGCCGCATGTATCTTAAGGCATCAGTGTACAGTGTTTTCAATCTCACGCCTCTGCCCAAATATCGGCTCCCACCATGGGTCTCACTGTACCCAAAACAAATGCAACGTCTGCTTTTCCCTATTGTATATGAGCAAACATAGGGACCATGGTGTCTCATAATAAATTGATTAAGTGAAGGCTCCCGCAAAGAATAAGAATGGAGAAATACATTATGTTTCGCCTTTCCTGTATGTGTGTGTCTCCAGTTTCATATTTTTATTTTTAATTTATTTTATTTTATGGCCCTCATTCTTTACCTTCTTTTGCTGCATATGATCACATTTGCTGTTTTGTGTCCAGAAGCTCCTAGCAGCAACATTGCAGTGTGATTTACATGTTTAAAAATGAGAACCTCTTTGACTGCTTGCTTTTCATTCAGATGTGCAATGGCACACAGCAGAAATTGGGCCGAGGTATTCCATAGGGAACAGGTCTGGTCTCCCTGGGGTACAGAGGAGGCAGACAGCCGTGACAGACAGGTGACCTCGGCCTTGTGATGTCGTTTACCTCGGCTGGTCGCTATGACATCAATTTGCCTTATGAAGGAAGATGGAGGGGTAGGCTAGTTTATTCCGCAATTCCCAATGCAGGGTCACACATTTTGCAGTATGTGAATAGCCACATTATTTCAGATCGGCCCGGGGGTGCTTGATATCACTGGTGAGCTCAAATTGTTTTGTTAGGCTGCAAAAGGAAATAGCCAGGCCATGTCGGAAGTCAACTTATGCAAACAGATAGTATCTAAACAGATATAGATTTTAACACCATTCTAACACACCCCGTTTCCTCTCCGCGCATCCACACACACACACACACACACACGCACGCACGCACGCACGCACGCACGCACACACACACACACACACACACACACACACACACACACACACACACACACACACACACACACACACACACACACACACACACACACACACACACACACACACACACACACACACACACACACACACACACACACACACACACACACACACACACACACACACACACACACACACACGCACACACACACACGCACACACATGCACACACAAACATACACTGACAAAATTCACTTAAATCCTATGGTTAAAAAAGGTGGTTTTGGCATGCGTCTGTACAGATTAGATCCTCTGCATGCAGAGAAGAGCAATGAAGTGGGCCCCTCTCGCTCTCCCATGCACTGCTTGCTTTGTGCTGAGGCCAGGTGTTTCCTCTTGTCGGATCTTGCCCCAATGTCACATGTCATGGTGAGAGATGTATTTCGACTACTAGTTTGAACGTTTTTGTTGCCTTTCAGTGGTAGTCTGCAATGTCTGAATAGGATAATAGGAGATAATCCTAATTATCCTAGACATCCGCATTTTAAAGTGTTTTGTCATCGTTTAGAGTGAGGATTAAACCATGCAGTTTCCCTGTAGTTTTATATTTGATTCTTCCTAAATTTCAGGAAAGTCCCGTTTGAGTGACTACTCCCCAGTGCACATAATGAGGCATCCCTAAATGAATTTTGCAGGGAAGAACTTGACCTCAAACATCATCAATGAACAATAACAGATTATGGTCAAACATGTGTGACCTATGACTTTTCGTTTTTCCACATTCAAACTCCAGAATTATTTTAAAAGTCATCCCCAAAGAGAAAAGAGAGCTGCAAATGCGCTTTTGTATTGGCAAGGCGTCCTGGTACTTTTGTCTATCAAGCTTTGTTTACATTCGAGAAAAATATTACTTTAGAGGAAGTGCGGCAGAGAGTGAGACATTGGTCAGGGACAGGAAAGGGGGTTTGCAGACACAAGTCCCATCACTTCCTTCCTTTATATTGGCTTTTTTTAATGGATCATGACTGTCAAAATAACATTAGACAGAATGGGTAGTGTAAGACTCAGGATAAATTCCATCAAAACATGTTATTTTAAAAATAAATAAAATGCCTTAATACTACAAAGTGCATAAAATGTGACAGCCTGTCTGTTATCAAGCCCTGTTAACCTTGTGTAAATGTGACCTATCTCGCTAATCAGTTCAGTGTGTTTTGCCAAAACTGCCGTTCTCATCTCAACATGTGACTGGCAACCTAAAACAAGGTTTTATGTTTTGACCCTGATCAGGAGAAAACAGTCATTTGTCACACGTTGCCGACTTGCTGCTTCTTGACGACATATTTTTGCACGGTCACGTGCATGTGTTGTTTCTTCTTTTCCCAAATAGTATGGAAGCAAACAGCGGGTGACACCTGCACAACTTGTGTCCCGTAGAGTCCTGTGGTCGAGTGCAACCTGCTCTCTCGTGTCTGGCGGCTCTACGGGTGTTTAACAGGAAGCAGGGCCCCCACTGTTTCACAATCTTTCTAGAAACAAGAAGCAGGCGGTAAACATGCCATGGTGTGTGCGATTCACTTGTTGTGATACATGCCAGTTTTGCAGTGTATCACAAGAGTACGGTGGCGCTTTGTGATGAATTTTTCCCCACTTTGTCTTAAGAATGCAGACCTCATATATGAGAGCTCTATGGTGGAAGTGAACATAGCTAAAGTAACTTTACAATGAGCAAGTAGGGAACAGTTCTTCAAAAACAAGGTTTTAAACGGTTTATTGCCACTCCCATTCAAGGTCTACTGTCAAACTACCCACAAAACACGAAGAATTACACTTTGTGTGTTATACATTGCCTAGGCTTTCAGACTGCTTAGTTTAGTGCTCACACTAACTCTTTCAGAAATGGATTGAACACAAGTCGCGCAACTTTATTTAAAAAGAGAAACATTATTTCAAATTGACAGTGTTGAAAATGCATAACCACCCCCACTTTTAAGGTCAGATAACTCCAGAACCATATAGTTTAAGAATTAACTTTTTTTCTGGTGAAAGAAGAAAGTCTTAGGTTTCTTACGCTACATTAAAATGTTTATGTAGTCCTAAAACTCAATATTTTGTGGGTCCTGCAATTTGAGTGAAAATGACAAAAACCCTGGCACTGTAGTGGACACATTTTTGCACATCATCTGGCAATGATGGGGGGGCATTTCAGTGGCCAAGGGTAATTTGAGATACAAGTGTTTTTTTTTTTTTACTGAACAAATTAAACTTTTATCTCAGGGCACCACTGTGTAGTTTAAGTGGACCCCCGAGGCCTGCTAGAAGGGGAAGACGTGTGGCAGTTGTCTGTTTTGGGCATGGCTTGTGTCAGCATGTTTACTGTTTGCTATGAGGGCATTTATATGCAAATAGAAAACAACCTATTGGGATAGCTAATTACTGTGGGGCCTTTGTGGGTGCTTAGCTGTCAGAAGCTGGCAGTTTGCAAACGCCTGCCCAGGACTTCCCCTGCTTGTTTACTCATTGTCTTTCCTTATGACCTCCTCGTTGTCACGCCTCTTTTTGGTGTGGTGAGATTGTTTGCTCACATGCTTGCTCCTCCTCCTTGTGGTGCTCGAGTTAATGTAGTAAGTTATAAAGGCCAGCAATATGACCCAGTTCACTTCCTCTCTCTTCAGGTGGGCACTGCACTGCTTTTACACTCCAAGCTTCTTTGTCAGAATGCACAGGGAGCAATTCAGCCTTGTAGTATTCTCTCCCACAGCTGATGTTCCGCTAATTACATGGGTTTATAAAAATGCATTTAGGTCAGGTACTAATACAATGCAAATTTATGAGCAGGCAGAAGCAAATATTAACTTGTAGAGTCACATATATTCAAAGGATGGGGACAAAGGTGTTCCTCTCTCACCTGTCACACGTAAGCTTTTTATTCATTGTGCGAGTCAATCAGAACAGAATGAACACCTCCTAAAGAATCCACTATTTCTACAGAACCAGGGAGTGTCTGAAATAGAGATGTTCCTGGAGCCCAACGGTTACTATTTGTAGCAATGGAACCAGTGATGCATCTTTGTGTTAAAAGGGTTTCATGATTAAAGCTGATTCCTGTGAATATTGCAAATGGAGAACATGCAGTAAATAAGCAGCGTCTGCATGTGCGCTCACCCTCATCTGATCATGTGATCAAGGATCAGGGGCAAAGACAGGCCAGGAATAGCTCAAATTGAATAGCAGCACCTTAAATCAACATTTTATTTTTCTCATTCTTCGATCTGTTTTCTTTCACAATTTCCACATTTATTTTTCAGGAACTACTTCTCATTGTACGCTTTGTTCCAAGTGCTCTTTTGTAATACTAAATCTCGACTCAATATACAACCATATCAAACTCGCTAGGCAGCATTCTTCTGGCCTTATTAGCCTTGTGCTAAAACAAAGAAAGAGCAAATCTGCTTGCTTTGTGCTACCACTCAACTTCCCTCAAGTCGTTTGTCATTGCTTTTTATGTGGTCCATGAGCAATTTGTGTCCTTTCCCCTGACATGCGTAAGCATGCAGAAACACGCACACTGTATGCTGATAGTTAACTGGCATCAGAGTATAAAATGTGTATTTTAAATAGAGCCACATTTCCATGTACTTGCCGTTGAACAATTCAGGTAATTGCCTACAAAATCATTTGAAATCATTTGAAATTGACCCATCATATGTTTCCACAGCTGGGTGTGTTGGCGGAATGGGGATCGTTGTGTCCGAGTGTGACATCATAGTGTTTCTTTGTTTGTTTTTGATTCCAGAATCACAAGTTGTACAATACAATAGTAGTAGTTATATTATAACAACAGGGCTATAGAATGGTACTGTATGACCCCACTGTTCGAGTACTAACTGCTGAAATATATAAAATTAAATACATTGACAATTTCTTAGTTGAATATGTGCCAGAAAAAAAAACAACAAATATTTTTTTTGAAGATTTTTGAATCAGTCAAGCTGTGTTGGTTTTAAAAAGAAATCCGATGAAACAGCATTGCATTGTGCTTATTTGGAGTTCTTCATTATTATATTATATTACAAGTTTATTTATGCGGCCCGGTAGCCGAGTGGTTAGCACACCGGCTTCACAGTGCAGAGGTCGCCGGTTCGCGTCCCGGTCCGGCCTCCCTGTGTGGAGTTTGCATGTTCTCCCCGGACCCGCGTGGGCTTTGTCCGGTTTCCTCCCACACTCCAAAAACATGCATGGCAGGCAGATTGACCACTCCAAATTGTCCCTAGGTGTGAGAGTGACTGTTGTACGTCTTTGTGTGCCCTGCGATTGGCTGGCAACCAATTCAGGGTGTCCCCCGCCTCCTGCCCGAAGACAGCTGAGATAGGCTCCAGCAACCCCCGCGACCCTAATGAGGAATAAGCGGTACGGAAAATGAGATGAGATGAGAAGTTTATTTATAGAAAGATAGAATCTAAATATATTGAAATCACCTTTATCAAATCAAATTGTGTTGTCCCAAATAAGCAATATACTGCTTTATGTCGAATCAGTCGGTTTTATATCGATATAGGTAAAAAATGTGTACCACATGTTACGCCCCTACACAAAAATAGTTGATGTTCATTGAACTTATGTTTGGAGAGCCGTTGCAACGTACAATATTTTCCAGCCTTTCACTATGTCAACTCTTTGATGATGCTGTGCATTGAGATGTTTGGCCATAGTTGATTATTTCAGTCTTTGCAGACTTAGTTTGTCATATCTTTTGGTTTGCAAATTGTTGCTACTTTTCACTCTGTGCCCCCTTTTCCTTTGACTAGCATCGACATATTTGGCCATTTTAACACTCTTCATAACACAATCTTCTGGTACAAAGGGGTCACACTCTACACGTACTAGTGCATGAAGATGGATCAGATGAATCAGATCTCTAGAAACGACATTAGGTACTGCACCACTGCTTTTAGTATCAACAACTGTGTCGAATCCGTAATTGTGGTGCCTCTTACCACCAGTGACTAATGAAACCACAAAATGTGTATGAATGCAAACCAAATTGTAGCGCTTGGTCAAAAAGGATCTCTCGGGCCAATGAAGGTAGGAAAAGCCCAGTTTGAGGAAACAGCTGCTCCTTGCTGTCTTTGCTTCTCGCTCTGGCCTGTCTGACAGTAGCCAGCCAGAAATATGAGGCTCCCTCAACGTCTGTCCTGGGAAACAAGGAAAGGGGTCTGCGGATCACATAATGGTACAGTTGCTCTTTTCAGTAGTGCTCAGTATTAAAAACAATAAAAAGGTTCTTTGTCCAAGATCATTTACTCCTCCTACCACAAATTAATATCATTCTCATATATTCTACTCTTCTGCCCTCACAATACTATTACATCTTCTTCTTCTTTTCCTTTCGGCTTTTCCCTTTAAGGGGTCGCCACAGCGAATCAGTGTCCACCATCTTCAGAGGTACGATTCGCATGTTTGTTTTGGCCAAGCCTTTACATCGGATGCCCTTCCTGACACAACCCCCTGTATTTATCTGGGCTTGGGACGGCACAAGAAGACACTGGCTTATCTCCCCTTGTGGCTACAGAACAAGCAACTCTATGAACTTAATTAAGATTCCCCAAATTTCCCCATTGTGGGACGAATAAAGGTATTCTGATTCTGAAGATGAAGATGCTCAATAAAAGGCTCCCAAACACAAAATGGTCATAGGCACAGGTACATTCAAAAAAGCAAAACTTGTTTGCTTTCTTTTGCCTTTTTTGTTCAACACTTACATTCCCCGTTTTCAAATTGTCACAATTACTCCATCAACCCGACTCTTGACATTTTTTTCTCCCCAACTTCCCCTTTCTCGCATCATTGTGCTCTGAGGCTGGCCTTCATGACAGCTCCTCTCTTGTCTCTGCATTTTCTCCCCACACTTCTTCCATTTCTATTTTCTGTCTTTCGCAGCCATGTTCAAGGGGCAGCGAAAGGCATTCAGTGCCATAATCCGGGCTCTCTCCATCAGGAATGCTAATATGTGTGATTGTGTGACCTGCCGAAGCCCGGCAACATCTGCAGGAGCCTATGGCGAGCCCCCGCCCTGCCCCCTGCCTTTGAGCTCACTCACAGCCATTATTTGATTGTTTCACTTCACGGCTGTGACTGGGCCCAGCAGTTAACCCTGTAATGCTCACAGCAGCAAGCTGCAGTGCTGCACAGAAGGCCAGAGAAGAGCATACTGTGGAGGGGTGTGTGGGTTTCAACACAAGAGCTTTCCCATGACAGGCCTCCTTGACTACCCATCTGTACCCCTAAACTCCCACTGTTTACTTATGCATTCCATCGGTGGTCACAGTGCTTGTGTGCACGTTTGTGTGTGTGTGTTTGTCTTGTTTACATGAAAGTTTGGGCATTTGTGGGTTAAAACCTAATTGGAGGAATTATGCCCTGTATATACGCACGCAAGACGCTCTCCGTGAGTAGGTCTTTCTTTCTCCGAGACATCAAGAAACGAAAATGTATTCTTGGGATCTTAAGGGACACCACTGTTTTCACCCCTCTAGCAGGTATCACAGTTGAAAGGAATGACTGTTGGGAAAGTGTAAATTTCCAGAAAGATGAATTACTGGTCAGGCAGAAGTGACAAAGTGAATCTGTGTCAAGATGGAGTGCTGCCGATTGAATTACCCTTCTCCTTAGTCTTGGCTGGTCGCCTGCTTTCAAGCTACAGCCGATATATATGGGAACATACAGACTTTGTTGGACTTGTACATCTTAAAGCAGTTCAACCCCTGACATCGTTACCTTGTTTTAACACCTTAACATGCACACAGTGTGTTGATGTTGTGCAAATTGTTTTCACTATTGTTATATGATTATAAGACACTGCATTACCACGGTGATGGAAACTGATCTAATAAGTAGCTGATATGAGTCACACTTTGGTAAAGTTATAGTGTGTAAAAATGTGCTTAAGTTCTGCTGATATACAGTATGTAGTGATTAATGGCCTCATTTGGCCAAATTCAATTTTAAATGATTTATTTCATGTGCTTTATTGTTTTACTCATGTGTAGCCTGAAATGAGGAAGTTACAGCTCATTTTGAACCAAGAGAACTTAATTTCACTTTCATTACCACACATTTTATATATCGGCATATTCACCTCGCATATGTGTTTTAATAAGCCCTTTAGGGTTTGGTTGTTGGCCAGAAAGATTTAAATTTACACCATGATATTTGCATCAAATGCAGTTCATATTGGTGCAATTATCTCCATAATTAGGTTAAACTCTGTGAATCGTCACATCTTTTCTAAGAGACAAGGAATTCATTATTGCACACAAGCTACTTATGTATTGATTTATTTGCTTTATGTATTTACTATGGATACATTTGTTCGGATTTTGCTTTGGAGAAATCAATCAAGATCCGTATTCCAAGTATTGTCTGCAATGTATGTCATTTGAACCAAATGTTGACAAATGTATTTTACGCTCCACCCTCCTCATGTTCCCTCCTAATATAAACTGTATCTAAGTCGTAGGCAAATATTAGATGGCCGTTTTTTTGTGAGACAAACTCACTATAAGTAACGACCACCACACAAACATATGTAATGAATATTTAACTTAATCCTAATTTGTTTTCAAGCTGTTCATTCCAGATACATTGTCTCTTTTTCATACTCAACATAAATATTTGATTAAAATAACTTCAGATAAAAGAGCCCATCCACCCCACCTAATTTTTAAATGTCTGTTGACAGATGTGCCACAGGTTTTTCATGATGGTTTAAAAGGAATGGGCTCCTCAGAGCTAAATTGGATCAGGGTATGTAAATACTGCTCTGATGTTTAATGAGAAGCAAAGTTAGCTAATTATAGCAGCTCTGAGAAACATGAGGAGGACAGTGGGAAATGTTTCCATCACTCCCTGGCTCTATAGATTACTGCCTAATTGCTTCAATTGAATCAGGCGGAGACATTAGCCAGAGAGGCAGAGTGGGAGAAACACAAGGATAGGACTGATTACACGGCTTCGTCGGTGGCTCTTAATCCAGCAGAGGACCCTCAAGTCAAGATCTCTGGCCTCGCGTGAGCCCTTGTGTCCTTGCTGAACCCTGTAAGTCCCCTTTTGGACAGATCTGAAGGTGAGCATGGCACTATGCTCTCTTCCGTCTCGCCAGCTGCACGGGTGATTAATACTGCGGAACGGTAGTTCTTCACCTATAATTATGTGTAATTCTGACATGTTTATGCCTGATGTTAGCAGACAGCTCTTCCACTAATAACAAAGTAGTTTGGGACATCCTCCCAAACATTTGTTGCTATGCTGTTTTTCGACCATATTATTATTGTATGTGACATTTTTAAGTGACGGTTGGAAAACATGCAACTCTTGTCTCACCTGTACTTTCATGCCCTTGACAACTACTGTACTATTTCTAACATATGTCCAATTCTGGAATGTAAATGCACATATGGCGGAGCATTGAAGGACGCCTTGATACTGTGTATCGATGAAAAGGTTTCTTCAGCCGTCATCTGTACAAATTTGAAGGTTTCGGATGTTTCGCCTCCTATCCAAGAGGCTTCGTCAGCGGACTAAAGTCTGACTGGTCGTATCGGCCCTGTTTATATATCCCTAATGTCCAGACATGGCGGCGCCGGACGCAGCTATGATAGGTCCCTATTCTCAGGTTGGGAGGAGCAGAGGACCACTCCCTGTGGCCCCACTGATTCTTCCTACATTCCTGACTAACGACTGGCCTATTTCCCCCACTCCCACCGGTATCACCTCATCAGCATTACGAATGTTGCCTAACCTGTTTTGCCTAAGCAGGCTATTGTATGAACGATCCAAATTGAACCTCACCCCACCAGACCAGTTTAATGAAGGATTTTGTTGTTTTACAAGAATCGCTTCTTTTACCCCCCTTTCAAACCATCTATGTTGTTTCGCTAAGATTTTAACCTCATTGTCGTCAAATGAGTGGTTGCTAGCTTTTAGGTGCAAATGTACTGCCGATTGAGGCCCACTTGTATTATCCCTGCGATGTTGATAAAGTCTTTTTTTGAGAATTTGTTGAGTCTCCCCAATGTACTGCTCTTTACAATTTTCATTCTTACAATGTATGGAATAAAGTACATTACTTTGTTTTTCATTTGGTAGCCTATCTTTTGGATGCACTAATTTTTGCCTTAACGTGTTTATCGGTTTGAAATAAGTAGGAATCTTGTGTTGCCAAAGGACTCTGTAATTTTTCAGAAACTCCTGCAATGTACAGTACTGCTACTCCTCTCTTTTTTGTATCTTGAGAATTATTGGTTTCATTCCCTATTCTTTCTTTCTGACATTTGTTGAATGACCACTGAGGGTACCCACAGTTAGTTAGTGCTCGCCTGATATGTTTTGACTCCGTTTCTCTACCTTCAATGCTAGTTGGTATTAGTTTAGCCCTATGCTGGAGGGTTCTGATAACTCCTAATTTGTGTTGTAAAGGGTGGTTAGAGTCAAAAAGTAAGTATTGGTCAGTGTGCAAAGCCTTCCTAAAGACTTCTGTTTTTAGCGCTCTGTCCTCTTTTATAATTACTTTACAATCCAAGAAGGCTAGTTGGTTCTCTTTAATGTCCTCACGAGTAAATTTAATGTTGATGTCTACAGAATTGAGATGATCTGTGAAGGATTGAATTTCTTGTTTTTTAATTATGACAAAAGTATTGTCCACATATCTAAACCAGTGTCTATGTTTTGTCCCCGGGAAGGATGTGAGGGCCTGTTTCTCCATCTCTTCCATGTACAGATTAGCCACTATGGGTGAAACTGGTGAGCCCATAGCACAACCATGAATTTGTTTATAAATGTTTTCCCGAAATTGAAAATATGTAGTATTAAGGCAGATTTCCAATAATTTGCAGATGTGATCCGCTTTAAGTTTGGTTCTTTCATGCAGAGAAACGTCCGCCGGCAGTCTCGTCCTTACCACTGAGACTGCTGCTGGGGTTGGGACAGATGTAAAGAGAGAAGTCACATCGTATGAGTTTCCTCAGGTTCCAATATGAGGTCTTTGATCCTCTCTACAAACCCTGTGGTGTTCTCTACGTGATATTCTGTGTTACCAACCAACGGAGCTAAGATAGTTTTTAAATATTTGGCTACATTGTATGTAGAGGAGTCAATGCTACAAACAACGGGTCTGAGGGGGAACCCTTCTTTATGTATTTTTGGCAGGCCATAGATATATGGCGTGGCCTCTCCCGGGTATAATCTAAAGTACATCTGTTTGTCTATATGTTTTCCTTTCTCTAACTTTTGGAGAGAGTCTATCATTTCTTTCTAGTATCTATTGGAAGGGTCCCTTTTTAGTTGCTCATAAGTGTTAGAATCACTGATTAACCTATTTATTTTGTCTTCATAATCCAATGTGTTGAGAAGCACTGTGCATCTGCCCTTGTCTGCTGGCAAAATAGTAATATTTTTGTCTTTTTGTAGAGTAGTGAACGCCTTTCTCTCTTCTAATGTTATGTTGGACGGATGTAGTTTGGCACTACTGAGAAGGGTCGTAGATCATCTGCCTCTGCATACGAAAGTTTATTTTTAATAGCCGATTCAGTAGCTGTGATGTAATCTATTGTAGGTATTGTTTTAGGAGTCACTGAGAAATTTAAACCTTTGGTTAGTACCACCGGGCGGCCCGGTAGTCGAGTGGTTAGCACACTGGCTTCACAGTGCAGAGGTCGCCGGTTCGCGTCCCACCCCGGCCTCCCTGTGTGGAGTTTGCATGTTCTCCCCGGACCCGCGTGGGCTTTCTCCGGT
>NC_142736.1:20546708-20661708 GCF_051943395.1 Hippocampus bargibanti | reverse complement strand
TACACTCTTTGGTGTTAGAAAGTAGGCTATTTAGTCTGTGACCCTGCTACAAAATGTGGACTATATTAAAAAGCTGTTAGGGCCCTGGATCACTGTATATCACGAAGCAAAGGTGGCGATAAGGGCCGCTGCCTGCTTGCAGATCAATGAAGGTTACTGACATCATATCACAAAGTGAAAGCAAGTGCTGCACCTCTAGCTATTTATCAGTGCCTGATCAGAGTGGGGGGGGGGGGTGAGAGAGAGAAAGAGATAGAGAGAGAGAGACTTTCTCTCCCGTGGTGGAGTATCCTTTTTCGACTGCTCCCTGAAGATCACTTTAGCTGCTACATGGATGTAGCAGCATGGCAGATCACTTTTCTGAAAATCTTTGTGCTTCTCCTTTTTTGTATTACCAAGTGAAGTTTTGTCCTTGATAGACACAATATAATCTGTAACCTATGTGAACATGGGACCTTAATCCAAGTCTTTACCTGGCAGTGCTGGTATCTGTAACTATAATGTCTTATTGCAAGTTGTGAAGAAGTGCCAGATGAGGTCGTTTGGGCATATATTTCAGATGCCTGCTGCATTTCTCCCTGTTGAGGTATTCTTTCCACCTAAACTGTAGCGTCAAAGAGAAACATTTCTATGATGAAGTAGGACTTTTTATATTATTTCCAGGTCATCCGGAAGTACTTGACAAGTGGCTGGGGGCTCGGCACATCTGCTCAAGTTGTTACCCCACAACTCAACTCTGGATAAATGGGTGGGGGGGGTGGATGGCAATATGAACAGCTGCAAATAGTTGCAGTGGCATTGTAAGAATCCATTGTCTGTCATCAGTGCTCCATTGTGTGGCCCCTCCCTCAGTTCCGTTTTTGTCCTTACTCTCCCTTAATTCAGTGTGGGCTGAATTAAGGGTCCCCATTCATTGCACCTGTCTCACCTACACACCTGCCTGTCTTTACCTCATCAGCCAGACACTCCTCTGGAGCATAACGGCCAGTCTGAAGAG
This sequence comes from Hippocampus bargibanti, assembly GCF_051943395.1. NCBI lineage: Eukaryota > Metazoa > Chordata > Actinopteri > Syngnathiformes > Syngnathidae > Hippocampus > Hippocampus bargibanti. Next base: position 20,660,711 of record NC_142736.1, on the reverse strand, counting down.
TCACCCGTTGTCCGTTCAGCAGTTACCTTCCCTGCCATACTCTCTGTTCCCCACGTGTTGTGCCCACCCCCTCCAGTACACGTTGCTTAGGTTTCTCTGGCTGCCTATAGCCCCTGCCTCCTTGACCTGCCCTCCAAAATATACCTGGACTAAATTCATTCTTGCTGTGGCTACTGTGCTTGTTTTCAGCTGAGCTGAACGGGTACCCTTCATGCCATATTAATTTTTACCACACTGCGGTATCTAATATAATAGCACAGTACCCAAAGGCACACTGCAGGCTGTTTATTGCTAAAACTTGTCACTTCCTTCCAACATCTTGAATTGACTGGAAGAATAGAATCTTGCTCACATCTTGTAATAAACAGACAACATTCCAAGAAGAAAAAAAAAATACAATGCCAGATCCACGTCATTGTCTTTCTTTGTTTTCTTTTAAGTTTCTCTTTGAATTCATTAGCAGATTACACAGGTAATACTGGTGAGATGTCACATTTTGATTGCCGGCCGCAGTAATAGCGGGGTTTCCCAAGCGGTGACATGACATAAATAGTGCTACATGGTCAGGACATTTCTTTAGTTTCACCTAAGGTGCGACATGCCAAAACAGCTTTCAGCTGTTGGATGACAACATCCACATTGGGCCAGTCACACAGAAGGTGGCCTCAACTGTTGTAGCCTAGATTTTTTTTGTTTTCTTTTTCTCCCCCCTGCAGCTTTGTGACTTTATTGCATTATATATCATAAAGCCCCTTCCCTCCCCTCACTTATGTCTGCATTAGTAGGGTAATATTGAGCTCTATGAAGACACAAATGCACTTTTACGCATCCATGCGCAGGAGATCATGTTTACAGGTACTCTATGAGTTCCATTTATCAGCTGCCTGGGGCACAATGTAGAGGATTTCCCCCAATGGGTTTGTGTGTAACTGCTATGTCAATACAACCTTGTCAAGGTGGGGAGAGTGTGTTTATGTGTGTGTGTTTCGCCAATGCACCAGAGCTACGTTATTGACTAGCCAATAGCTATTTGCTTCTTGACAGTGGCAGGTGGAAAACGTAAGGAAGGAAGGAAGTAAAAGGAAAGAAGAAAGCATGTGGCTGACTGCTGCTACTAACGCTCACTGAGCCACTGGGCTCAGAGTTGACACTGCAAGGGTTGTGATGATGTGGGTCAGGTTGTCTTCTTCTGCCTCCTGGTCTTTGCAGGTCCTGGCTGTGTGCACAGCCTACCGCTGCCTTAAAACCCCGCTTCCTCTCTGGAATCTCTGTGTTGACAGAGCCCATCTAAATCCTGGGACAGCTTCCAAGCTGCAAAAGGGTGGTCACATCTACACACTCACTCATGGAGGGGGGCAGTGTATGAGTCAGGGTAAGGGGAAATGTTGAAGGGGTTGTTTTAACCTCTGTGAAGGTGATGTCTGATTGTCTTCCCCTGGAGTAATGCATCAAAGGTTGCTGGTTGGGTTTTATGATTTCTTTATTTTTTTGTTGCTATGTTTCTCTTGTCTTCCTTTGTTTTCATAAACAGTCATGTGAAAATACCCCCTTTGTGTGAACCGTGCATATCTGTGTGTTGGTGTTTTGTCTTTCCTGCCTGGACTTGTCCCATATACCTGAGTCAGAGACAGATTAGTTAAGGCACACAGTGCTTTGGAGTGTGCCAATTCTGATGCAGCTGGGCTCTTACAAAGACAACAAGTAAAAACACGGGGAATGGTGAATAATCACCACATAAACAATTGATGTAATTGGATATTGTGAACAGTAGAAGTTCCTTGATCGGAATTACGGTGTATGTTGGACTGAAGCGAAATGTCAGTTTTGCTGAAAGTAAGTGGTGGCGCTAGATGTCCCGCTGCTATGGTGCAGCTGTCCAAACAAAGCGAGTGGAGGGGGGGGGGGAGAAAAACACATTATATCAACATTTAACAACAGTTGCTCTGTAATCTGGTATTACTTCCACAAGCAAAGGAGGAGCCAGTGTTGGGGCCAAGATGAACTTGGATACTGCTGTGGCAGGAGGAAGCCAAGTGCTTTGGGGAGGTTAACTAGAGATGTGAAGGTCTACGGACTCATCTTAATCCACAAGGCTTGTACTTAATCACTTTTGATGTGCATGCGAACATAACTGGCTTAAACATTCCAACGCTGGCCACTCCAAGTTCAGAGGACTGGGGCAAGGGAGGAGTGGGTGTTATATGAGTGGCCTCTGCCTATTGGCTCAATAGCCTCAGGGCAAGGGAATACCCAGAACCTATTTTCTTGACATCTTTTAAATGTCCTCTCTCTTTCTTTTCGCTGGCCTTACGCACCCTCACCATTTATTATGTGACAATTTGCATGCTCCTCCGCGTATCTACACCGTGTAAACTGGCATGTCATTAAGGGAATTTCCAGCACTAAGACAAAGGTTGAACAGAGAAGGATCTGTCCCTCCGAACTGTGGTGGGTGGCATCTGAACATTCGTCTTTGTGTGTGTGTGAATCCTGCCCACAGTGACTCTGTGTGTCCCTCAGGCCCAGCTGGTGATATATTGCTGACTGGTGGCACGTACGACTTCCATATGAAGTTTGACAACTCCCATGTGCCTTGACTTCGCTGAACTTCTTGTGTAGGTTTAAGAGGAAACATTTGTCCCAACTAATGTGTGACATATTTTGTAGGCCTCATTTGAAGGCAAATGACGCCATACACACATGTAAGTTCAATTCAAAAGCTCTTTAACTGCTTTCAGGGTGCAATGTTCATTCCTGTTTGGCTCTGGGGATGAGCAAGTTTTTTGCGCCACAAAGTATTCAGTCCAATGTCAAGCACAAGCTTTACTGTGATTCTGGTTTATTCACAAATTGTTCTATTTTGAAAATTGTATTCATTATATTAGTCATCCAAAATATTTTAGAAGTGGATTAACATGCAACATAAGCGATGATTCATCTAATTTCTATAGTGCTTGTCCTCGTTTGAGTTGGGGTGAGCTGAAACGTTAACCCAGCTAAATTTGAGCATTAGGCGGGTTCCACCCTGGATTGGTTGCCAGTCAATTGCTAGGCTTGAATAACAGCTGTAGTCACATTATGCACGTTTAGAAAATGATAGAGGCGATAAAGAAGGTGCTGCTTAGCGATGTTATTTATGTTCTTTGGGTTGAAATTAATTTGTGTCTGTAATAGATATTACATTAATTGTGTTGCTGCAAGTGTTCTGACGAACAACACAGTTTGCCATGAAATGAAGATTTTCCTGTTTGTGGTTTTGTACACCATGTCCTTCTTTTCAATAACTGGCATCATTTTGTTGTATGTTCCACTTTTTGGACTCTTGACTTTGCGGTTACACAAAATATGGGTGTGTACTCATCAGATAATTTATCAACATACAAATTCAACTTTATGGAACCTGAGGCCCTGATGCATCACAATGGAATACAGATACAATAGGTAATATACTACACTACTGTTAAAATACATATAGAATGTAACATGCACCAGCGATCCGAAAACAAAGTGCATTCTCTGCAACCAAACTGTATGGGTACAGCGTGTGGCTCAAAGTAATAATGTCTTAAAATGGCCTCATTCTCACCCATTTTCTCGCGCTTGAAAAGTCGCAGTGCAGTTTTATGATTCAATATACTGTCCGTTTTAGCCCTCCTGAGTGTCCATCATTTGATGTAATAGTGTCACGTAACAATATACAGTATTATGAAACGACAAGTCATGAGAATTCACACACAATTTCTGAGCACGAGGAGACTTGACTTGGATGTTTCTTGCCAAGGCTTTGGAGTGAAATGCAGGCTCTGCTTTTGCGTTTTCCTGTTATGTCCGTGTCCATGTGAGAGTGTGCGTGCGTGTGCGTGTGTGTGTGTGTGTGTGTGTGTGTGTGTGTGTGTGTGTGTGTGTGTGTGTGTGTGTGTGTGTGTGTGTGTGTGTGTGTGTGTGTGTGTGTGTGTGTGTGTGTGTGTGTGTGTGTGTGTGTGTATGTGTTGTCTAGTGGTTCAGGTGTGGTTAATGTTGGCAGAAGATCTTCAGGCCCGCGGCAATAAACAACAGAACAGGCATGAGGCCAGATGCAACACTACAAACTTTTAACCTTTCCCTGCGCTAATCCTTGGCTGCACTAGTAACTCTCTTTTTTTCTTTACTCATTCTTTCACCTCTCCCTTGGTTTCCCTCTTTATTTCTCCACCCACTGCTTTGTCTTTTTTCCCTCTCTCTTTCTCTTCTTCAGTCCTACTCTGCTTTCAAGCAAAGTCAGTGGGCTGACCTCTAAATAAATTCTGGATCACTACAGCTGTTCCCAACTTCAAACAGCCACCGGCTCCAAGTGGAACCTGTGCGGGTGTTAGGGGGAGAAATAATGTGCCTATTAAAACTGCTCTCTAAAGGCTTTTAAGATCACACCAACTCCGGCTTGCCACTTCCTTCAGCTATACTGTGACAAAGTCACTGCATCCAGTACATAACCAACTGTAATAAAAACCCACTCAAGCAACATTACTGTATGCTCATTTTGAATGATACCAACATGGTCTTCTATTGGACTCCCTCCCTTTAGCCCCCTGTTTCATCATTTAACTTGACGCCACGTAATGGTTCCACATGCAGAACCTCTGAGACCCACAAATCATACGTGCGGTTTGTTCTTCGCTCAAACCTGCACCGATATATTTCTTTTTCCTGGCACGCAAATAATCATAACGCTCAGTTCAGCAGTGCACGATAAACAATTAAATCAGCCTAATATGTACTGGTCTGAGCTATTATTAGCAACCTGCACATCAGTGGAAAAAGTTAACCTCTGTATCATGGAAGAATTTGGGCTGACAAATTCCAGGTCTTGTTCTCCATGAATCATCCACCTCCAGCCCACATTAATAGAACTTGTAAAAATGGAAGTTGTCTGCTGTCCAAACACTCACTGAATGTCTTTGTGATAGAAAGACTCAGCCAGAACCAAAATGGAAAGCACCACGATTAGTCACCCCACGCCTATGTTTGTTGTCTATTATTATAAAGGCCAGGGCTTACTGCCCTTTTATTGAGTTGATGTATTCTCACTGGCTGCTTTTAGTCAAGACCCATGCTGTGCACAAGTATTAGTACACCATTACTTTGTTCACTGAGCTCCACCAAGATAGAACCGTTTGTGAGGGTTTACAAAATGTGTCGTATATGTCCAACTGCGACTTGAGAAAATACTTCCTGGTTCATACACAATGATCTCTCTCTCTCTCTCTCTCTCTCTCTCTCTCTCTCTCTCTCTCTCTCTCTCTCTCTCTCTCTCTCTCTCGCTCTCTCTCTCATTTTCTCTCATACATGCACACACACACACACACATTCATGTACAGTGGATGATAGGGGTCGAAGCCATTAGTTGACAAGTTGGCTTAACTCTGGCGCATCAATGTTTAATACCTGAAATGGGTCAGTCATTAATTCAATTTTTGGTATCTCGGCTTACTTCTGCTACTATTCTACTGACCACTTTCAAATGTCTGCTCATTTATTACAGTCAGTGTAAGGCTGAGTTGCATTTATAAACTGCCTTTTTTCTATGCGTCACGATTGAAGGACCGTATTTTTTGAAATATAAGGCGCATCTTCAACAAATGATATATTTAAAAACATTGTTCATACATAAGTCGCACCGGATATTGAGGCGCCTGGTCAGATTTTGAAAATAATCTTTTCTTTTAGGTGTGCCTTATAGTGTAGAAAATACGGTAGTTCTTTTCATGGAACCGATCCACGGTTCAGAGAAGGTTGGACAGTGAACAAAATATCAAAGGTGTCATTCCTTAATCTACTTTGGTTTTGCTTTCATCTCATTATAAACAACAAAATCTCAATTCCCTTGACCTTTATTAGATACAGACCATGTAGTTTTTCATTTCAATGTCTCGGCGCTGACACGTTCACAACCAAAATAATGAATTTTGTTTCAATAAATCATTGCACATATTTGTACCCATACATAACTTGTCGTAAAGAAAAAAACAAACAAAAACAACCCCATAATTATTGTTTTTCAAGTCATTATTCAAAGCCTCCAGCTGTCCTTCTGCCTACCCACCTCTTGGTTTAATAACATCTCAATGCTCATGATGCAGCCTGCAAGATGACAGACCATACGATGCTCCTGTCAAACCGTTTTTTTCCGAAAAGTAACCTTTATATGTACTTCAGGTGAGATCCACTACAAAAATGAATGAAAGGAAACAATGTATCATGCGTTTGCTTTCCGCGACTCACTCCATTAACTTTTGTTTTTGGCATGGTCACCGATAATGTAATGAACACAATTAAGAGGTGGGGACTGCAGCCGTAAAAGGAGCATTAAAGAAACAAGTTGCTCTTGTTTGCTAAGAGTGCAAGGAGCCTTAATGCATTCCAGGCTGAAGAGGGTGAGAGAGCAAGTGGAGTTTTGGACTCAACATTCCTTTTAGAACACCCGAGATTTGAAGTTAAGGTAGTGAAAGAGGATGTGTGCAAATCTCTACCGACAAGTTGTGTGTCGTGCTTTGCTCCGCACAGGGAATGTGTTACCTCATGGGCCACAAAACCGCCTGCTGACTACAACGCTCTTATCATTGATATTCGATGACCGTACACGCAAACCAAGAGGCATGAAGAAACAGTATTGCTTTAAAATAACAAAAAAACATTGCTTTATGTTTCGGTCAGAAGAAAAGATTAGGTTATATTATCTTGTTCACAGTTATAAGAATTCCTACATTCGGAGGCAATGGGTGTCAAGTTTCTAATACATTTTCTAATAAGTGTATAAAGTTTCATTGCACAATGGATCTTTTGTCTGGAACAAGCCTAGCACGCCCGCCTTCTCGTTATGCTCACGTCTCGTAAAAAAAATGTGTTCATGTGCTCGCAAGGACTCAGGTTTCCCCTATCTCTGAGTGCCATGTCGTCACTCGCCTCTGCAAGTAGAGATGTGCATCCTGCAGAGGCAGGCGCACTGGCAGGGCATCTTGCCACCATGGATTACTGTGAAACCAGGCTACAACAGACTCCCCGACAAAATAGCAGGATGACGGGTAACTCAAGTTTGATGGCGGACAGAGGAGGCCGACGATAATTACAGAGCTTTTTGTTTTGGGTGCACTCTCCGCCGGCTACTTAAGTGCCTGATCTGAAATGTATGCCTTGTAATTACAGTAGTGGGCCCCATTAGGGTAAGGGTCTTGGTGGGGATTATTCTTCCAGTCGTCTTTCGTGCGTGTGAGCGAGTGCAAGAGCTAGGCACCTACTCCCAAGGAATGCACAAACCACAGTAGCGGCGATAGGAGGAGGAGGAGCAGCAGAAATTAGCCCACACCGAGCCTGTATGTCTCATTTGCACATTCAGCCTACAGCCAGCGAGACGGCAGCACAGTGACCAGCACTTAATGTGTCTGCCTTTGCCCTCCTCTCCAAACTGTGCCACATAATACCTTCACTGCTCATGCTGACACTGAGAGATTTGTGTTGATTATGACAGGGTTGTCACAGTGACGGGCGCGCGGCGTGACATGTGTCATGTCAAGTCGACACAGACTTGGGTGCCTATAGCTCTAGGTAGAAACACCCCCAGGAATGTGTCTGCAGCTACATAAGAGAATTCCGGGAGATTTACTGATGGAGATCTGGTGGTAAACCTCGGCCTACGGATTTGTTGCCGTGCCAGCAGAAATATTTTGACCGAAAGCAGCGAGAGGGACAATAAAAAGGCACGTGACCAGGAAACGTGACCTATTTTGGATCGTGGCAAGCCGTCCGCTTCCAACTTTCCAACATCTAAGCACTAAAACAAAGATCTAGCAGATCCTTCCTCTTTAAGCTGCTAGCCCTCTTAATAGATTCTTAAGCACTGGCTTTAGTGCATGTTAAACTGGGATTACCCAATCAATTATGGTTAGTACAAACAAGGATTACTTAAAACAGTACATTTATCTTGTTGAGAAGCTAAAAGCAGAGCAAATGGCGGGGGTGTTGTTGCTGTTGATGCAAAGAGCAGTCACGATGGAGTCACCGCGACCCGAGACGTGGGCATCATGGGGAGGCGTTAAATCTTCATTTCAACTGATAGTTTCACCTATAAATGTTTTGTTTCTCTTTGGTGTTTGTAGTGCGCCATTTTGAGGAAGATGACTATTTCAGAAGCTGTTATATAGCTGGAATAGTACGGGGATCAACCCTCATATTCACATGCCCGTCCTCTCTCTGAACTTGCCATTTGTTGACATTTCAATCACAATCACACCATCCCACAAGTAAGGACATCTATATATTTATATATACAAGTACTTGCCAAACCGGATCCCCTACATTTGTGCGTCTTTGTTTGCACGTTTTTACCCTCCCAACTCGTGAACCACCACACGCCTCTTAGATACCGAAAATAAACAGACTTTCAAGGTGGCTTTTTATGACTCCAGATTCCATATGATTGGCTGCCCGACCGCCTGTTATTGTCTAGGAGTCCTGAGACAGCAGAAATGTTTCATTAGAGCTGGCTTTGGATGATTTCATGCTTCATCTTAACATTCAGCACCATTCCTCTTCAGAGGGGAGGCAGATGGGTCAAGTCTGGAACCCCCTCTCTCTCGCTCCAACACACTTCATGCATTCATACACACTGGCTGCTCTCTTATTCATTCACTTTTCTCAGTCAGTGGTGAGTGACTGCTGAATTAAGTCCCCCCAAAAATCAGTTGAAAATAAAAAGTCAGCTGTCAATGAAAAGCAGTAATTCCCAGAGCAAGCATTTGGAAATAACTTCAGAATTGGGACACCTGGCAGTAAGTAGAGGAAAGGAGAAAATAAATGTTTGGCCAAAAAGAACTTGGTCAAACTCACAGGTGTTTGGGTTGGGGTCAGAGCTGTAGTTATTTCTTCCATAGCGTGCCTTTATGGGGATTTTTTTCACACGCACAGTTTTGCTGGAATAAAAATGTCCCTTTCCAGACAATGAGCATCACTCCGCAGTTATATGGATGTACAGTATTAAATACTAACATATTGAGATCTTACAAGTCTCACCATCAATTGATTAGTTTGTTGAGACTGCTATATTGTACTTATGTGACATTTAACAGTGGGGGAGATGAAGAGATACCAGTCAAGATGCTGAGCATACTGGGCAGCAGAGTAAGCTTCCAAAATCAATCACATTATTTCACTTTTAATAGCATAATTAGAGCAATGTAATCTTCGATTAGGACAAAACTGTGAAAAATGTTCAACGACGCATTCATGTCATGTGAAACACGTTTCCAAATTATTAAGGGCAAGCACAACATGTCTATTCTTGAAAAAGAAAAAAAACTCACAGTTTCTGGAAAAAAACAACGAGACGCCACAGATAGCAGACCTAATTAGGTCAAGCTGCTCACTGTTACCCGATCAATTGCATTAATGACAACACAACCACTGTGAAAAGCATCGTTGTTCTCAGGATAAATTGTCCTTTTAGTTAACGTGGCCCAGGAAGGGCTCTCCTTGTTTGGGGAGCTGGCTGAGACCAAGGACAGCCAGAGGCAGCGAAGGGGCTGCGAAGGGAACTGGCCCGTTGCCCACTGTGACGAGGCCACTTGTGCCCTCTGATGAAATCCCATTGGTGTGCAGTGGAATTATCCGTCCCTCGGGTGTGGTACCCGAGGGGTAGTCATTAATTATGTTCCATGAATCTTAAAGAATGAGAAGCAATCAATGAAATACAACAGTTGTATGCAAATAGCATGCAGATTGAGCTGCTTAATGAGATGACATATTGTCAGGAGGGAGATACAAGGAGGAAAGAACAAAGTTAAGATCTAGAAACTCTGTATGTATGCTTACAGTGTGTTTATAATTTCCAGTTTTTGTTATATTTTTAGGTCATGCCCACAGAAAAATGCGTATTTTTGAAAACATGTAATATTCTGTCCTTACTGGCCTTTCGTCAATACTCACTCTTTTTAGGTCAAACAAACTTCTTGGAAAGTCTTACCCAAAACTCTGTTGTCAGCATTCAGCAAGTTATTGTTCAGCTAGGTTCTCTACTATACAGAAAAAAGGATCCTTGTCTCAGTCTGGCATTATTCTGGTTTCTTTTTCACATATAATGGACATTGGCGAAAAATGACCGATAGTTGGAAGGAACTGCACCCTTTGACGAATCCTTCATAATCAGGATTGTTCGTCCTTCGGTTAGCCATCCTGGGTGAGTCCCATCCATCAGCAATGGGTTCATTTGTGCTGCTAGGCGCTCGTGGAGAGCTGTGAGTGTCTTTAGCCAGTAGGTGTGAACCATATCCAGGCCTGGTGCCGTCCAGTTTTTCATACCTGAGGCTCTTTCTTGTATGTCTGCCGCTGTGATGGTAACTGGGTTCTGTTCAGGGAGGTTGCTGTGCTCCTCTTTCAGAGTCACCAGCCATTATTCACTGCTGTTATGTGCGACCTCCTTCTCCCATATGCCTTTCCAGTGTCTTTCAGTTTCCAGGATTGGAGGGTCTGCTCTGCTGTTAGAACCCTGCCACTGAGCGTACACTTTCGCAGGTTGTGTTGCGAACAGCCTGTTTATTCTTCTGGCCTCATTCTCTTTCGTGTACCTCTTTAGGCGACTGGACAAGGCCTGGAGCCTTTGTTTGGCAGTTTCAAGTGCTTCAGGTGTGGTTATCTGCATGTACCTCTTGGGTATTGGCCTTTTATTCACACCTCTCTGGGTCTTCGTCAATTGACTCACATCACCCACACTGGATGATGTTTTATATATATATATATATATATATATATATATATATATATATATATATATATATATATATATATATATATATATATATATATATATATATATACAGTAAAGTCTCGTTATATCGTTATCGGATATATCGATAGTCCCGGTTATATCGATACTCTTTCTATGCACGCACGGAGAAAATTACATGCAAACAGGGTCGGATATATCGATAGTCCCGGTTATATCGATATTTTTTCGGACTCCCTTGAATATCGATATAACGAGACTTTACTATATATATATATATATATATATATATATATATATATATATATATATATATATATATATATATATATATATATATATATATATATATATATATATATATATATATATATATACACACTGAGACCTCAGCTCACGAACTTAATTGGTTCCCAGACAGAGTGTGTAAGCCAAAAAGTGTGTCACAAAAAAAAATCCTTAGGAAACCATTAAAATGGGAATAATCCGTTCCCAGGTCCATAAAATATACTTTTCAACTAAATAAGCCTTAAAACTACACTCAACATACCTTATTCTAAGTATAATAAATGTGCTATTGTATTGCACTGCACTGTATAATAAAGTCAAAGATCCGAAGATCACTCCGCCAGATCCGAAGGTCGTATGCTTTGGTGTTCTTCCGCCGAAGATTACTCCGCCAGTCCTGGTGGGTGTGTATCGCAAAAAGTACTGCATATTTAAGGGTTTAATTTTCATAAAGTTGACGTTCGTAAGACGAAAAGTTCATAAGATAAGGTGTTCGGTAGCTGAGGTCTCACTGTATATATATATATATATATATATATATATATATATATATATATATATATATATATATATATATATATATATATATATATATATTATCCAAAGTACAGTATATATATACAGTATATATACAGTATATATACAGTATATATACAGTGAGACCTCAGCTTTAACACCTTACCTTACGAACTTTTCGGTGGAAGCACACGACCGAACAGCGCTCCAGCCGGCGCACCTTTCCACACCCCCTCACTCTGTATTCACACGTCGATCGCCTCCGAGGAGCTTTTTGCAGATAATTTTACTCTTAGGAAATGAATGGACGATGATCCCCTAATAATCACCGTCAAGGAGAAGAAGGAGATCATTGAGAAACACGAACGAGGTGTGCGTTTGTTCATGTTCATGTGAATCTCAGCCTGACACATCTCTCACGCTGTGTGTCACTTCCCTGAGAGTAACTTTCTACGACCATTCTACAAAAAAAGAGCCCGATTCCGTTAACCATTGCTACCATCCTTCGCCTAAAAGCTTTACACAAAGACGTTATTTAGTCGATGCTTTCAAGTGACTAATGACATCGAAAATGTCACGTGCGAGTTGATAGCTGGGGCGGGGCCGCCGCTCGCGACCTCCGCCAGCCGAAGAAGACATTTCAATTTCATTTCAACGAGTCGCCGTCACCTCACCAATGACATGATTATGACGCTTGTGCTGGCAAGTCCAACGGTTTGCTTTGCCGGAGGTGATTGTTAGCCGCGATCGCGTAAATGTGGTGCTTTCCGGGATCGCGAATCTGCGTGGTGTGCGTGTTGATCCCCTCATCACCGATACTGGGACATTTCAAGGAGTTTCTGTCACCTCACTAGTGACATGATTACGATGCCTCGCTGTGTCTTGTGCTGGCAAGTTCAAGAGTTTGCTTTGCCGAGGTGATTGGTAGCAGCGATGGCGTAAGTTTGGTGCTTTCCGCGATCGCGAATGTGCTGGACGGATCGCCCCGCCCGCCTTCTTTTGTCGCGTTTTATTCCGCGTCCATGTCGCGCCTTTTGTTGGAATAAAATCTCTGCCAGCACCTACGGGACTCGAAGTGGATGCAGATGACATCGAGGAGCGTGTTATGACCATAATGAGGTCCTCAACACAGAGGATTTGATTTGCCTTCAAGAGGACAAGCAGAAGCAGGCCATCCAGGAGTTGATGTGCAGGCTTTTATTGAACAGTTCCATATATATATATATATATATATATATATATATATATTTTTTACAAATATTTATTGTTTTTATATAATATACAGAGATATATTTTTTGTAACCAGAAACAGTCGCTTGCCTCTCCTTTCCGAGCCTCTCTCCATTTGCTGCCCGTGCACTTTATAGTTCATTTTAGGCGTCTGCTCTTTGTTTTCAACTCTTAAAGTTGTCCCGTCCCACTTTAGCTGTCTGAATTGCTCCATCTTCACATTGCTGCCTGGTGCTGAAGGGTCAGCTGTCCAGCTGTTCCTGAAGGTACTAAAGTCAAAACATCGATGAAAAGGTTTCTTCAGCCGTCATCTGTACTTGTTTGAAGGTGTCGGACGTTTCGCTTCTTATCCAAGAAACTTTGTCAGCAAACTAAAGTCTTACTGGTAGTTTAGGCCCTATATATATATATATATATATATATATATATATATCCCTATTGTCCAGACACGGCGGTGCTATGATCGGTCCCTGCTCTCAGGTTGGGGGGAGCAGAGGACTACTCCCTGTAGCTTCTCCACTGATAGTTCCTGTCGTTCTGACTAACGACTGGCTTGATTGCCCCACTTCGAACCGGTATCACCTCATCAGTATTACTAATCCTATGTTGCCGAAGCAGGCTATTGTATGAACGATCCAAATTGAACCTCACCCCACCAAACCGGTTTAATGAAGGATTTAGTTGTTTTATGAAAATCGCTTCTTTTACTCCCCTTTCAAAACATCTACGTTCTTTCGCTAAGATTTTAACCTCATCAAATGAGTAGTTGCTAGCTTTTAGGAGCATATGTACTGCCGATTGAGGCCCATTGGTATTATCCTTGCGATGTTGATAAAGTCTTTTTTGAGAATTTGTTTAGTCTCCCCAATGTACTGCTCTTTACAATTTTCATTCTTACAATGTATTGAATAAACTACATTACTTTATTTTTCATTTGGCAGCCTATCTTTTGAATGCACTAATTTTTGCCTTAAAGTGTTTATCGGTTTGACAAAGTCAAAACAGTAAGAGGTGTTTTTGTCACTTGTCCCAAAGTGTCACGATCTATGTTTCGGTTGTTTTGGCATTGTTTGGTTGTTTTGGCATTGCCATTTAGTTTTGCTTCATGTTCATGTCTTGTCATGACTCGTTATTGTTTTTTTTTTTACCTATTCTTGTCAGCCGTGTTTCTCATGTCTACCGTCAATGCCAATCGTATCGTGTGTAGGCGTGACTCATGTCTTGTCATTTTGCTTGGATTTAGTTCCCTGGTTTCTTTCAGTTTGTGTCTGTTTATTCTTGTTGCTGTCAATTGGCACTTAACACTTGTCATGTCATGTTTCCTGTTGTACTGTGTGTTGTTGTTTCCCAGTGTTTATTTGATACTTTGATTAGTTGAATTTGTGAATTTCAGAACGTTTTTTTTTTTTTTAATGAGCCTCGTTTGCCTTGAAAAAAACGATTTCATGTTCCCTGCATTTTTGGTTCTCCACCTCTTGCCTAACACAATTGCGCGCGTAAACACGGCAGTGTGTGACACACATTGGAATGAGCTTGTGTTGCTGGCGCAATCCCTTTTGTTTTTCAAATGCACCTTGAAGCCTATATTTTATAATTCCTTCGTGTTAAACACACAGAATGAAGCACTTACTTTAATGATTTATTTGCTCTGTTCAATTGTCTTTTTAATGTATAGCACAGTGTTTCCAATCTGATTATTATCTGATTTTATTTTTTAGTTATCTATAAATATCAACTAGATACTATATTTCTTTTATTTTTTGTTGTTGTTGATGTAATTTTTGCATGTTGCCCACCAGTGAGTAGGAACTGCATGAAAGCAAATATTTGAGACACCGGGGTTTTAGTAACTGAAAATCAAACAAGAGGTAGTTTAAAAAACATTGGAAAATGTCTGTGGCGCTACTGTTGGGATGGTAAAACTGTATACCTGTCTTTTAAGCAAGAAAGGGAGCACAGACAAAAAATAACTGCTGCCTCAGCAACAATGCTGTCTGTCTTCCATTCAGGCGAAGCATACCAATGAAGAAAGAGTAGAGACGATCTAAAAGTACGATTATGGTTTCAAGAATTGTGAGTCCAGCCTAGTCCAGCCTGAATACTATGAAAAATATAGTTGTTTATTTTTGTTTATTTTCTACCACGGCATGATAATGTGATCGACCTCTTTAAATAACTTCCCAGCAATTCCCTGGCCATCGTGTCAGTGCTTGATTACACCCGCCAGTTTCCCCTTCAGAACCGTGACAGTGAAATCTAAGACACAAACACTTCAGGAGTCCAGGACAGTCAGGAGAGGCTAGGGAACAGGTGGTGACCCTCCACAGTCTGGGAGTATGTTATTGATGAGGGCCCAGCGCCCAGATTGATTACTTTATTGTATTGCCATGAACCTCAGTGGCCAGGAACCTCTGGTTGACCCTGGCAAGACAGAGCATCACACTGACCGTCACCTTAGGTAAAGAGTTATGTGGCTTTGGCCTGCGCTCTAATTGGGGAGGCCAGTAGGCTGAATACAGAACAGAAATGGGCCAAATGTGTCAGCTAAGGTAATTTAGAGGCTAGGGGTATGCCACGGTCCCGCCGGGGAACATCTTTGGACCGAATGTGTCCTGACTTCTGGCCTTCTTCCAGTCACTGGTATTCAGTGTGGATGGACCCACGGAGAAATGGCAATTCATCTTCTGTAAATTAAAGCAAAGAAGTGAGAGATCAATATATCTCCACCATACATTTTAGGTAACACTCTGAATATGAGATTTATGCCCAGCTCGGAGCTATCGTTTTTCAGCAATACTATGATGATTTACTAGCAGTCTATTGAAGGTGGTACAGGAGACCATGTTGCATTTAAAACCATGCAGAATGGTGTTGTTCTGTATCCAAAGCCACACTGTCTCACTGAGAGGCCTCTAAACACGGGACAAGACAGCAAGCTTTGCGCTAGACTCAAGGTTGTTTCCGCTTCCAATCTTCCAATTCCCAATTCTACATAACTGACAGAATATCTTCAGACAAGTTTTTTCCTTTGCGCTACATGTCTTTTGTTGTCAGCTGCAGCCTCTCATCTCATTTATCCTTCCAACAACCCCACCCACCCAAAAAATAATATATAAAAAAACAACTCGCCAGGTTTTGTAAACAGTTTATTGTGAGGTGTGTCATCCGCTACCTGCCTATCTCTCCACTCTTTGGCTTAATTTGGTCTATACATATCTACACCTAATATTTACCGAAATTTCCATTCATAGAAAAGGATGGTTGGAATATTTCATTTTTTTTTTTAACAATACATCTTTTAACTCCGATGAAATTTGATCAAATATTTAGATTTAATCACCCAATTGAGCTTTTGTTTCCTGTCTGATAAAAAGCAAGTGTCACAGTCTGGGAGAGTATGTTATGTGAGAAATGGATCTACAATATATACATACTAAGCTTGTTGTGTGAGGTTGAAATAATTACTGCAGTCTCTGTGTGCAATCAATATTATTCTTTGTGTGCAACTTGATTGTTTGTTGATATGCTATCAACTTAATTTGTTTTTCATGCTGTTGAGTCTTTCATCCTTTCTATGGACATTTTCAGTCCATTGAGTTGAATCTCACTGAAATACTCAGAAGTAAATACAACATTTGAAGCAATGGACAAACCTAAACAATGCATATTCTAAGAAGGGAACTCCAAACCTAAAATGAACTAAGGAACACTTGTGGAGTGAAAGTAAAGTTATTTAGCTTTGTTGGGATTTGATTACACTTCTGAGCATTCAAAGCATCTTATTGTACAGTTGACACGCTGGTTATTTCATAAACCTTTAGATACCTGCCCGAGGAAAGCAGTGCAAGACCGAAACCATGCAAGTACAGGTGTTCTGGATAACTACTGAAAATCATGTAGTGATTGGTGGAAAAACAGATGTTGCTGCAAACAACCCCCTCCCGGCACTCCTACAAAACACACACATGCCGTTCCCTTTTTGTCATTGCTCATATACATCCCAAAGCGTTCAGCGCACACGCTGGTCACGTGTTCACTTTGAAGCTAGATTTCAGTTTTGATGTTTTTGCTCCCAACCGCGACCCATCCCGAAAATAAAAAAAATAAAAAATAGATCAATTGTTCCATCATCCACCTTGGTCTCACTCTGTACCAATTAACACACAGCCTCCATTACATTGATTGGCTATCGTGTAATATTGGCTAGGTAGGTCACAAACATATTGATCACATTGACCCAATGTCTGAACCATGAGAAAATGTTGAGCTCCACAGTTCTTTCACGGGCCAGAAGATTAATATGCCAGTGTACAGTACTTGAATCTGCTCTGCCACAACATTTGTTACAGACGTGTGGCCAAAAACACAACAGCAGTAACAAGGGCTGTTTAACGACACTGCAAAGTGAATTCAAGACTGAAGCGTAATGACTGAAGGCTATGAAGTGCAACATTTTATGGGGGTCGTGCTGAAAAAGCACCAAGTAATCCTCATATATGGGCATGAGTTGACCATCCCAAACACGAGAAGATCTTGAGCGTTTGTGATCAGTTGCAAGATAATTGTTACTAGCTCATGAGCTAGCTGGTTGCTAGAACCTCTTTTGCTTGTGCAGATCTCTACGGGACATTATTGTTTGCAGCTCAAATATGTACAGCTGTCGATTGATAAGAAATATGCTGGTACTGAAGTCCAAGAAGAATACGGGAAGGGGATTAATGTCCCCTAAAATGTTTGAGAACAGAGCAAAATGTTTTTCTTTTTAACTTGTCAATCGTTTTTCTGTTTTGTTAACAACACTGTAATTTACCACATTTAAAAGGCTTATGTATTTTCACCTCACAGGGCCTTTAAATTAATACCTGTCTGACGATGTCAGGCAGAACCGAGGATTATCTTTGTAAAGGTCAGCATTGTTTTTTTTCTCATCTTTTCGTAATCTTAGCAAATAAGTATGTGTGATGTGCTGTATGAGTGAATGTTTTTCTATATTTGTGTGAAGTCCGTTTTAATGCAGCTTTGCAAAGTCAGTTGAAGTTTCAACGCTTACAACACGCTTGGATGTGCTTTTAATGACCTAACCAACACACCACACCCAAGCTCTATTGTTCGAGGCACTTCTGCACAGGACCAGTGCCCCCCCCCCCCCGGCCATATCTACCCGCCCCTTTGCTCACATTTACCCTCCTCAAAACACCCCTTGCTAGTCAGTCAAAGGGCAAACCACTGCCCCAGCTCCTAAAGGTGCACCTGGCATCTAGAGGTTCACTCCAATTACATCCTGCCAATTACAGGTTATGAACCAATTAGTCATCATCTCAGTTTACACCATCAGGGCTCCCCCCTTGTTACAACTCAAATCGGGGGGCATCTGTTAGAGCTGCGTCAGAGTTGAATCAGAGACAGTGTGAAGAAGGTGGCGGGAAGCTCCTGTCAATGACGCTCAATGTTATCTTTCTTTCACACTCTGTTGAAATAATGTTCAAATTATTTGGGCAAAGGAGATGCAATATTTCTTTAATTTCAAAAAAGTCATAAAGCAGGCGCAAAGATTTTTGCCAAACAGAGACCTACAGCCACATTAAAACATCATGTTTTGCTTATTCAAAGAAATGTGTTGAGACTTTTGAATGTCGTCACTTTTTCCCCCCAAAAAAATGCATTGCCGATATTTTGGATTGGTAGCGATTAGATATAGATATAGATATAGATATTAGCTATCCAGATGCAAAATGAAATAAATAAACAAAGAAATGTATCAACAAATAAATGAACAATAAATTGTGATACAGACCTCCCCAATCCCACGTGCAGTCTTCCCAGACGTCCTGCCCATTTATCTTTCTTTTTAATCAGCAAAACACTGCCATCATCAATTAACTGACCGTTAAATGTGCATATTTGAAGAGCCACAAGCTAGTGTTGAAAGGTTTATATCCTGTGGCAATTCCATTTCAGTTTGTGTTTTTGTCACGACATTAGTTGCACTGTAAATCGTGATTATATAGATGTTGTTCACCAGTATTTATGTGTGGTCGCATGTATTCTAAGTCGTAGTGTGGCTGCCATTAACATCTGGGGCTGAAGTATGACGTTTTATAGTGCAGCATATTTGAGCGATTGAGACAAACAACAAAGCACACAATATCAAGTCATCTTCCTATTAAAATCTGCATCTTTTATTGACCTCTTGAAGATAACTTTTTTTTATTTTCTATCGAATGCGGTGCAGTTTTTACGACCTTGAAACGTGCCTTTCCCTCTCTGACAGGCCTGAATCAATTCTTATTGGGTGTCATAAAAGTAATCCTGCGGTCCTTTTGATGTGGTTTCTTTTCCCCCTGCAAGATGCATCTGTCATTGACGTGCAGCTGTAACTCATTATCAGCACACTAATTTACAGTTGGGTTGAACCGAAGCAGGGCTGCTTGAATTGTCCCGACATGCGGCATCATCATCAAAATCATCTTCATCATCAATACCATCATTATCATCATCATCATCTGGGAGAGCCCAAATCCCTCTGAAAGTATTTGCTCATGCTTTGCAAACTGATTTGGAGGAAACAGCTCGTGACTGAATTTTAAGACAAACCTATCATGAAAACTACCAAAGAAAGAACACTAAAGTGATCAAGATTATTTTATTGTAACATTATCTCCGGTTTGTTTTAACCCGAAGGTTTTTGATGGGGTATAAATCGGGTTCTGTGCTAGTGGTTTGACACTAAACCCATACAATTTGAATGTAATGCCAAATAACTCAATCAACTTTCTAGTCATATCAGAAAACACCATGATCGACATTTCCTAAGAGATACACAGACACACACACGCTACATATGCATTGAAATATTTGCATACACATGCCCGCACATTTAAGATATGTTTCTGTCCTCCGAGGAATGTGTTGGCTCTCTTTGCATAGTGTTTGACCTTCAGACCCTGAACTCACATGACTGAAATTCCACACACATGCACATTTTATGCTGAAACAATACTCACACTCACTGACTTTTATCTTCCCGCCTCTACTTGACGTGAGAGTCTCCAGCACTTAGAAATTCAATTCACAGATAAGGAAGCCAAAAATACATGTCCTCCTGGAGGATGTGGAAACCTAGCCCGGAAGATACGTGCTGTTGGGGGGCTTGCTAAAGTGATCCCCTGGCCAACTTTAGTTATGACGAGTATGTGTGCAGAAGGCCGCCCGGCTTGGGTCCAGATGTGGCAGCTGTGTCACGCTGAGCCTGAGATGCTGCCGATAAGAAGATCTGGTTGTGTCTGGGCCTTGGTTTTCTGGTCTGTTCCGCAGCGTCTGTAGCTATATGTCGCGGTTGTTACTATCTGAACTTTGACAGTCCCTGTCATGGTTAATGCCTCACTTCCCAAATACCGCTCAGTCGTCCTGATTTATATCTACCAGGTGCTTCAGTGTGCATGCAGCACTGGGATGACAGGAGGCATGTGGACATTTCATTAAGGCAAATGAACACGGGCAGCAGTGTGTGCATGTGTCTGTGCAGATGAGGGACAAGGCGGGGCTGCTCTTTCTCAAATATAGCTTCACACCACTGAGGCTGTCATAACATTCAGAGCAGGAGGGGGGCGGGAGGAATATTAAGAATGTATTAATTGCTTTTAACATTTATCTCATTCCTATCGTTCCTTTCCTTTGATTAAAAAAAAAGCTTCACTGTATACTCCTTTTGAGGATTTGCGTTTTGACATATGTGTGTTGTGATCCACTGTCCAGCTGCTTGATTTCAC
Source organism: Hippocampus bargibanti (assembly GCF_051943395.1). Lineage (NCBI taxonomy): Eukaryota > Metazoa > Chordata > Actinopteri > Syngnathiformes > Syngnathidae > Hippocampus > Hippocampus bargibanti. Next base: position 20,640,158 of record NC_142736.1, on the reverse strand, counting down.
TCTGACCCGTTTGCCTCTTGTCACACTTGATGGGACGTCTGCCACCAGGGTCTCTCTCTCTCTCTCTCTCTCTCTCTCTCTCTCTCTCTCTCTCTCTCTCTCTCTCTCTCTCTCTCTCTCTCTCTCTCGCCCACCAGCATGTCAAATGGATGCAAATTTACTGCCTTAAACAGTTTGTAATAGAGTATTACATATTGTAAATGCTAATTGTATTGTCCTAGCACTGGATTGACAGTGATCTGCATTATGTGGTGTTAAAGTGTGAGTGCTAACTGGAGATGTGTGCTGCAGTAGAATAAAAATAGCCACACATTCAGGATTATGACCATTAAAGTTGCTAATATGAAAAGAGCTATTACAAAAAAGAAAATAATTTCGGACCAGCCTTGTAAATCACCATTTTTTACTCCTTCCTGCAGTGCACATACTTTAGCGTTTTCGTTTAGTCTTTGTCATTAATGAGTTCAGCAAATGTCAGAGGGAGAGCAAATAGTTTGACTATGCAAGGTCATCAAAAAACAACTTCTAATTATTTATCCAGGATATCATACTCTAGAATTAAAGCCAACTCACCAATGGCTTTCGTGCATATTTTTCCCATGAAAAAGAAATCATTTCCACTGAATGTTTTCACCGGGACACCCTCTAATCCAGGGGTCGGGAACCTTTTTGACTAAGAGAGCCATAAAAGTAAAACATTTAGAAATGTTTTTCAGCGAGAGCCACACAAACGCGCGCGCGCACACGCGCACGCGCGGACACTTTTCAACAAAATATCAGAATGCATTATTTAAAATAACTTTGTGATAGTACTCACCGTTAACATGAATGGTTTTCTGTTCCTCGTGTTTGGTAAAATTCCAGGAAAACGATCGGAATGAAATTCAATTTGCCGGTCCAGAGGCGAAGTTACTGCTAGTTAGCCTGCACACGGCTCATAAGCTTCCACACTTGCTATCTGCAATCTACTTCTTGCAGAAGTATGTCGATGCTAACGTTAACATGGGGCTTGTTAAAATGTCACTGACATTCGACTGTTTCATCGATGGTATTGTTTCATTGCAAATTAGAATCAGAACATTTTCTCTCCTCGCCGTCTTGCTGGAGCTCAAACACTTTGAAAATATTTCAAAAGGAACAGGCCGAGATTCCCCCGTGCAACGCCGCATTCGGTGATCGAAAGCCGGCTTGAAGACCTCCACAGACGCCCGCTGTCACACTTCCAGGGAGGCTGCGTCACCCCCCAGCTCACTCCCACCCGATGCGGTTCCCTGCACACACACCGGTGTATTCACGCTGAAGTGCACTCGTTGGGCTCAGTTAAAGGGGCGTTTACCTGTTTGAACATGACGGCCGCTATCATCCAATCAACATGGCGCTTTCGGCCATTCTAGGTCAGTGTCATCCAATCAAAATGTCGCTTTCCGCCAACTGCAGCCCTAACGGGAAATGAACGGCGAAAAAAACCGACGAAACGAAAAAGTAAATACATATTTTAGTTTTATCGGCGAGCCATATGCAATCATCAAAAGAGCCATATATGGCCATATATCGCGAGTTGTCTATGAACGTTCACATACACAAGCACAATGTGCATGCGTTAGTGATTTGAACTCTACCGGCCAATCACATCAATGCTTGTTTTTGACGTACCTGCCTCAGTGTGACACGTCAGCCTGAGTGGGGAATGAGATCAGGTGCAGTCGAGCAGTCACCCGACCTCCCAGGCCTCCCGGCTGCTCAGAAACAAGAATCGGCGGAATGCTCAGTGCAAAGTTATTTAGCTCTGAACTCACTTTGAGCTGCATGGTGCCACGCCTTCAAGTCACAATTTCTCACCTCCAGGCCAATTAATTTGTGAAACTTCCTCCATGTAGTGGATTCCAAATAAGGGCATAAAAGTGATTCATTTGCACACCAGGCGAGAATAGAAAACAGAAAAAGACACGAAGAAACACCAGAATATATGTTTAGGTGCAAAAATAATTGTTCACCACAAAACCGTCTGAAACACCAACACAGTGGTGGGTAACGCAAAGCAAGTTAGCAGGTAAATTGTTCAGGGTGTGTTTGTGAATATAATCTGAGCGGACTCTGCCTCCCTCCAACCATTAACATCCTTAGAGCATTGTTCAAATGGCCTCTTTGCTTCTTGTAAAAGGAGTGCCAAGCATACTCGGTGCTCCAACTAGAGGCATGGGGTATCCAAAACGTCAGGCAGTCCTGACATTAACATTTTAAGTATGGTATGTTGGATTGTACTATGGTGCATTTGACAATTAATGGGACGGAAGCGTACTCTGCCTCTCCAAATACACGACTCAAAGACGTGATAAGGCTTCAGAGTGAATTTCTGAGCGCACTCTCAATGTCTTGACAGAAAATATTACAAAAGCTGCAGAGCAAACATGCATGTTCAAGAATTCAACGAGGAGGAAGAACCTACAATGCCAAAGCTGTAATAAAAAATATACTTTTGACTTCATGGACCTCATCTAGTATAATATACTGTATATTCTTTTTTTTTAAAAACATTGTGATTTATATTTCAAATACTTTGAACCATTTATATTTAGTTTGAGATATATAGGCTACAATATATGGTGCCAAAACTATATCAATGTTGTTTATGCTCAAACCCTGTGAGGATAAGCAGTTTGCAGACTGGGCAAATTTGTTGGTGATGCTATTTTTTCTTTTTTCTTTTTTAATTACGTGGAATAGCCATTAAGGGATTCAGTTTAGAACATGCTGTGATTTTTTGTCATATTGCCTACCACTATATAGTCATCCATCTGGAACGGTTGAAAAAAGAAAAATACTACTCCAGTCCTAATCTCAGTCTGAGTGTGTGTGTCATTTTGGTTTGTGAGGATGAAGCAATAGCTGATGATATAGTAAACATTTACCTAAACTCAGACAATAGTGATAAGTAAAGCGTTTTATTATTGGTCTCCAAATAAATTTTGTGGCTTCTTATGGTTGAATATTTCAATGGTATCGACCATTTTAACAACTCTGTTTGTGGTTTCCTGAACGACCATCCTTCCGGCCTCACTTTTCTTTTTGGGCAGCAGCGCTTTACACAGTGATAAACTTGTAATTTCATACTTGATATCTTTAGTCAGGCCTTGGTGATGTTTTTCATTGCATGATGATGTATGTTTCGTTGAACTTGAGTTCAACCTCATTGCTACCCACATGCTGTTTCTGTGGTCAAAATGAAACTGAGTGAGTGCGAACAGAAGCTTTTAAAGCTTTTAGCATTTTCTCTCATGAGAGAACGTTTGATTCCAGCAGATATAAACAGGGGCAGATTTTTTAATTAGTAGAAATGAAAGACCCGGGGCTCACGCACTATGCTCAGCTACTTCACCATATTTCATCTCTGACCTTCTTGTTCCTTTCTTCCCTCATTTTCAAGTCCTCGAGCATGTGTCCATTTGTTCTTGCTCACTTTCCTCGCCATCCTGGTGGATATGTTGTAATTCTCGCAAGATGCATCGTGTTTGGTGCTCTGCTGGAATGGTGCCAGTGAGTGTCTTCCCAGAGTTTGTGCATTCCAAAGGATGGGAAAGTCAGCAGTGCATACTAATTGATGAGAGGCTCCATGTTAGACTGGAGCAAATCCTTCAATCCATATCCGTTAGGCTCAAATTGTGATGTCTATCTGACTAATCTGATAAGATTTTCTTTTTTTTTTCACAATTTTCTCCCCATCTTTGTCATCTGCCTTCTGACACCAAGTAGCAAATAGTCAAAAGTGTATACAATGGTATCTTTGTTTCCAATTTCTAAAAAAATGCATTAAGATGAGGACTGACCTTCACAGTCATTGCTACACCCTGCCACAATGAAATATAAATTAATCTGAGACAAATATAATTTGACTCTGACTGTTCTCACCATCTCCTCGTTGAATGAAATTGAATGAGTGAATGCCCTTCCCCTGAGCAGGTTGCTAATTGTCGGGCTCTTGCTGCGTGTGTACTGCTTCCCTTTGCTTTGCCACCCGTCAGGTCTCTTGCCTGCACGTTGTAGAAATCAACCAGTAATTAACCCAGAGTTAATTAAGTACTTCTAATTACTATCGCACCTTGCCTCGATCTCACCAAAAGATACCAGAGAAACACCCACAAGTAGACATTACTCCTTGAGGTCGCTGGAAGTTCAGGTCTTAATTGTGAAGCTGTTGAAAACAAACATCTTCTTATCCCCCCCCCCCCCCCGCCCACACACACACATAGATACACACAATGTCAAGTGAATTGTGCTCTTGCCTCAGACCCAACACCACCATTCATATTTCTGCACCCCCCCAGCCCTCCCCACACACTCACACACACTGATATCTCCTTCTGAAGATCATTGATTTTACGGGAAGCCCTGTTTACAGGCTGAGTGCCATCGACCTGAGGTGACTATTTGCCTCATGCAGTCTGAACAATGCTGAAGTACCTTGATGTCTGCATGAGCAAAATGGTTGAACAAATAATTACCGCCACAAGAAACAACAATGCTCTACTGTATCTGTATGTGGTTAATTGACAGTTTCACTGAGACAAATCCGTACAATTACATCAACCTGATCACCATGACTGCGCACCATCTAGAGGTGCATACAAATTGCCTGTTACTTCAATTTCACCTCATATTTTCAACACAAGATAAAGTACATTTGCTCATTGTAATTGGATAAGCACAGAGTATACAGCTTTGATAATTGAACTATTTTGGGTACAGTTAAAGCATCACCAATAAAATATGGCCTAGATACAAATGGCCCTCTCAAAAAATCTTGAGACCAATCGTGCTCATTTTTTGAAGAAGTGCCATCTTACTCCCAAACTTTAGCAGCATCAGAGGGTGCCGCAAATCCCAACACTTCTTCCAATATGATTTTACGCTGTTGTTCTGGGGTTTATCAAATGTGTAGGTGTGTCGCTAAAAGTGCTTGCTGAGTGTAACAAAGAGAACTTGGGTGTTTTTGTGTCATGTGCAATATATGGGCAAGCGTGTCGTCATTTTTCCGCATGATAAAACAATATTAAAGGCCCTTAATACAAAATTTGGGTTTTATTGATCTACAATATAATGTGAATGAAAGGAAACTCTCCCAAACAGAAATATGTGCACAAAGCAACATAAAGTGTGCCATTTTGATTTATGTTAAAGAATCCAGAACACTGATTTTTTTTCTAAGCCATTCATTCGAACTAACCGAGCAGATAAAGACTAGCTCCGATTTGCCTGAGGAGTACAATGGTTAGCCCATCAATGAGCATGTCCCTTGTGCAACATCAAAGGCCTTCCCCTGCTTTATCAATAAGAACCCTTCCTTCCCACATCTTCCTGTAACTTGCTTAGCTTTCACGCCATTGATTTTCCAATAAGCGCCCTTTACCCTGCGGTGGCTGGCCAAGCTCACTGAAGGCTCATAGACCTGATGCAGGAACACACCATTAAACAGCGACAAAATATATATTGGCATTGTTGGCAGAAGGGACGCATTGAAAGTCTTTCTTTTCAAACAGAAATTTTTGCTTAAATGTAGCCTGTAAGACAAGGTATTTCAGTTTATAAAGTGTACATACTGTAAATACTGCACAGGTGCAAGTGCACAGACATGACTAAATAAAGTGCAACTGATTCTAGCTTGTAACTGTGCACTTGCATAGCAAGAATTGTACATTGTCTTTGTGGTAGATGGGCTTTCAGCGGTGTTGTCCTTCACAAATGACTAATTTCAACGAACAAATCTTTTGAGTGAATGAACTAAAAGCAACCACATCTGTATAACTGAATCAGTCCTTTCCCATTTGATGTCATGATCTGGTTGGCGACCAACGGGGGGCGCTGTCAGCCCCGCCTGCACCTGCACAGGTGCTGGTCGTCCCGATCAGATTGGCGACCAACGGGTAGCGACGTCAGCCCTGCCTGCAGCCTCACAGGTGCTGGTCGTTTTAATCACTGTCCCTTAAAAGGACACCTGGCACGACCATCCGGTGTCGGTTCATTGTTTGCTGCTTGTTTGCTGCATGCATTGTGTATGTGTTTGTTTAACCTTGGCGGACTTTTACTTTTGGTCTTCTTTTGCTACTTTGTATTTTTTCCATTCAGATGATTTTGATGTTTTACAGTGGCTTGTTCTGTAGCCACAAAGGGACATATGTCTTCTTGTGCCGGTCCCAAGCCCGGATAAATACAGAGGGTTGTGTCAGAAAGGGCATCCGACGTAAAAGCTTGGCCAAAACAAACATGCGGATCAAACCTCTAAAGATGGAGGACACTGATTTGCTGTGGCGACCCCTTGAAGGGAAAAGCCGAAAGGAAAAGAAGACATTTTGTACCTGCTGACTTTAATTTAATACAATTTGTCAAACAACCTCCTGCTCCCTCCAGCCTGCTTTTTGGGATCCGCACCCGCCATCACCACCTTGCAAACCGTGACATTTGAATTGTACTCATCCGAAAATGTGTGTCACATGAGAAACTTCACTTGTGTGGAGAGACTCCCCACAAGGTGGTGGATTTCATGAGTGTCTCAGTCTCGCTGCACAGCAGTTACTGCTATCTATCAAAGTGTGTCTTCCTTGAGACGTGTCCACGGTGCAAAAAAACAATTTGCGACCACTGCCTGGAACTGCGCCAAATTAGATGTTCCTTTACTCTAACTCAGAGTTCATCCAGTTGGTCTATCAGGTAATGTGAAAGGAAAGTAGTGTCATTGTCGTTATACCAGCACTTTTTATACAATATCACCACGAATTTGTGGTACATTCTGAGTTGGGGCTCATCCCCCTGACTTTCGCCTGTGTTGATGTCGATATTTGATGACTAGCAGTGCTTGCATTTGGGAATGGGTCAAAACCAACCCATCAAGGACCTCCTTGGAGAAATAGCCTGGTCTCACTGCAAAGTGACGGATCTGAAATAGAATTTCGCAGCATTCACACCTATTACATTGGACATTACACCCACTGGTGAAAGAGATGGAAAGGTAAATATTGTTTCATTTTCTTGTCAGATCACCTGTTCGCTAGTTTGACTCGTTTGTTTATATCGTTATATATAGAGGTGAAGTATGGCTTTTAAATGGAAGAGGGGGGCACTTAGCTGCAGAAAAGCATTAAAGCAACCCCTCATATCGGCCAAGGAATTCAGCATTTCCTTCCTTCCTGTTATCTCTCATTGTGAGTTCAAGCTTGTTTGGGTTCTCTACAGTTCAGAATCAGTGCGAAAGCAATTGTATAAATACATAAATACAGTTTATGTTCAAAATAAACTTTGTGTGTTCATGTCACATTAAAACATTAAACATACAGAACATTACATGACAGAACATTAAATTGTGCCACAATAAAAAAGTATGTTTTTTTTTTTTTTTTTAGTTGCGCTTATGAACACTCAGCAGACGCAGTGACTATACTCCGCCACTTCGTGTCCCGTCTCTTGGTGCCTCCTCGAGATGAAAGCTTTTCCCTCCTTTAAACAGGTGTCACCGAACCAGGCAGAATCTCAGAGACATGCATTATATCAGATGGCCAATCTGCGACTTACTGTCTCCAGACAATCCCGTTGCTCATCAGTAACCACTGCGCTCGATTGAATTACACCATCTTGATTTTTAAAGGCCAATTCTGTTAAGATGGAGGACACTGATTTGCTGTGGCGACCCCGTCAAGGGAAAAGCCGAAAGGAAAAGAAGAAGTGGATGCAACGATAGTGGCACTGAACAAGCGAAACCCGAAACACATCTTATTGCTTCGGGTAATTTAAACTGTAGTGGCAATAATTGGTATGTTTTCTGTGAATACAACAACTAGAGCCACTTATTTCCAATTTATCGGGACGGCCTTGGAAGTCAATAGCCACATATACAATTGATGTAGTTTGTTGTGACAAGCAAAGCACTGACAATTTGGTGTTAAGGTGTGTGTATCTTTACAACATATTACGGAAAGAGAGTGATAACAAAATAGGGTAGTGGATAGACCTGAGTCATAGCTGATCAATAATCGAAGTCTTCATGAAGTCATAGTACTCTTACACTGCAACGCATGACGTGGATAATGTACCAGTGAGTCCTGTAGAGGGCAATAGGGTGCAAAGGGCAAAAGGGTGAACAAATTATTCTGGTCATTTAATTCATGAATGGATACTTTCAAGAAAAGCTACTGTCTAGACATGCAGAATGTCTTTCAGTGTTCCTCTCAATTCCCCATTTCCCATTAGTTTGACTGCATACAAAGACCCTAGCTGCTTATTAATCCAGTGGATAATAAATGGCGCCCACTAGTTCCCACTTTCCCGAAATGATATTTTGCTACATGGGCTAAAAAGCCTGACGGTGTATTTTCATGCACCCTCTGTTGAGTGTAAACAAAATAATAATGAAGTGGACCATGCAGAAAACAGATTTTTGGGGCTTCGGTCTCTTTATCATCATTATTGAAAGTCTTCCATATAGTTACTGTAGTTATTCCTTTCATCAATTCTGCGTTATGTATTTTCTCTCATAATATTCAGCGTTATTGCTGAAAGTGAATGACATGTATTTATTTATTTATGAATATTTATTTTTGGGTGCAAGTCTTTGGGAGGTTTCAGGTATGTATGGCTCATCAGACATTCATGAAAAGTGAGACAGACATTATCAATCTCTCCTCTCTCTCAATCTCTCATATCTCTTTATGTGTCTGGGCGTGGGGGTAGACTCCACAGCTGAATGTTGTATCCGTAAGTAAATAAGTAAATAAAGCAATGAATGTGATAATCAGCTGGGGGTTGATGTTGAGCTTGGTGCTGGGAAACTTTGCTGGTGGAATATGCAGCACAGGGGGGTTAAAGGCCAGCACAGTTATTGGTTTTAGCCGGATCGCCACCTTTAATCAATTCTGGCTGCATCCTTTAATAAAACATATTAACTCAGCAGTATCTGGAGTTATCATTTTATCTATTCTTTGCGCTACATTGAAGTCTGTGTTGGGCCCCTGTGGTGCTCAGGGCATCGCCAGATCCCAAAAGCTGCACTACCATTTATTTTTTCAAGGGTGGAGGATGGTTGAATTGTTTAGTCAGGAGGCTGAACTATGGAGGCAAGATCATAACACAGCCACACTGTGAAGTGTGTCAATATTTCCATTTTGAAGTGCAAATGGTGATAGATTTAAGATTTTAAATTTTAGCTAGAGTTTTCACTTTTTCTGCAGGTTATATAAATGCTCAAATTGCTGATAGGATGGCGTTTCTACGTCTAATTAACTCACATCTATTTGATCCATTACACTGTGACATTTCTCCTTTTCTGACTGCAAGTTAATTAAAAATAGATGAAGGAGGGTTTTGCAGCATCTAAGATGAAGAATGTTGTTTAGGAGGTGAAGATAAAAGATGGTACCTTCCAGGTATGGCAGTAAGATGAAGCATTCTATTGTTCCAGTCCCTAAGTTTGCATAATGAACACAGAGCCATTTTTCTGAGTCTATTTCTAGAATTTATTTTATTTTCTTCTTCATATACACAGCACTTTCCTTTTTCAAAAAAAATCTTCATAGAGAGTAAATAAATAGACTCTTGTTTTGAACATTAATTTTTTTCAGTCACTCTTGCTCTAAACAGAAGCAACACAATCCAAAGTATCTAATCTCTCTTTATTTGTGCGTCTTTAGGCCTGGATGCGATGACCGCCTCATGTAGGCATCAGCATGGACAGCTGTGAGTCTCCCGTGTTTTCTGGGACAGACGATGGGCTCAGCTCCTCCCAGCAGCAGCAGCAACAGCAACCTCCACAGCCCTGGAACGATCACCCTAGCTTGCAGCTTCCTTGTGCCAACCAGGCTCCTTCCCTGGACCCCCTGTCTTTTTCTGCTCCTTATCCTTCTCAACCCCAAACCGCTAGTAGTCTTCAAGACGAGATGATAGAACGACAGTCCCTGCAGTCCCAGCCAAAACAAACATTGAGCCAGGCCCACCGGGATAGCCCTGCCACCGGCCTGCTGCATTCCAAGATAGAGGGTTGTGAACGAGAGGAGCGGGACCGATTGAGTTGTGGGGAAGAGGAAGAATCGGAGGACTTGGATGAAATGGAAATTGACAGCTGTTTCCCGAGCCTTCAGCCCTTTTCTGGGGTAGTGATGGCTCAAGGTGGAGGGGGCATGCCCACTCTTTTGCGTCATCAGCCCACACAATGTCAAGGTGGGCCTGAGAGTGGAAGTGAGGAAGGAGAGGAGGAAGAGGAAGAAGAGAGTAGTGATGTGGAGAATTTGGCTGGAGAGATCGTCTACCAACCAGACGGCTCAGCGTATATCGTGGAGAGCCTCAGTCAGCTCATCCAAAGCGGTGGGAGCATGGTTCCTGGCCTGCTTCCCACAAACACTCTCACGAGTGGGGGTAAATCGGGTGAACCTGCTGGGACGTCATCCTCGGTCTACCCTCAGATCATCAACACGTTCCACATAGCCTCGTCCTTTGGCAAGTGGTTTGGCAATTCAGACAAAGGTTTCTCCAATACCTCATCCATGACAGGCCTCAGTCCTGTCCTGCACAGTTTTCGTGTCTTTGATGTGCGGCACAAAAGTAACAAGGATTACTTGAACAGTGATGGGTCAGCCAAGAAGTCCTCTGTATCCAAAGATGTTCCTAACAATGTGGATTTCTCCAAATTTGATGGCTTGGCCCTGTATGGCAAGGGTAAGCCAATTCTCATGTGTTTTCTCTGCAAGCTGTCCTTTGGTTATGCACGTTCCTTTGCTACCCATGCTGTCCATGACCACCGCATGACGCTGTGCGAGGATGAACGCCGTCTATTAGGGGACAACCATGCATCTGCTATCATCCAGGGCATTGGGAAAGACAAGGAGCCCCTCATCAGCTTCCTGGAACCAAAAAATAAGAGCACTCCCGTGCCACCTCCGCTGCTTCCCATGAACTCTGGCCAGAGCTTTTATGGCACATTTAGTGGTGTCCATTTGGAGCCTGGAAGCAGCAGTGGAGGCAATGAGACTCTCCTGAACAAAGACTCTGACTCTAGCCTCCAGCAACAGCAACAAAACCCGCTAAGCTCCGTCTTGTCTCTTGGAAGGCTGGGGGCTCCCAAAGCATCCACTCTTCCTGCTACCCCAGGCTCTGCCAAAGACTCCAGTGCCCTGTCTTTACATGGGGGGAGAATAGAGGAGCCGACTGGGAAAGAGTTGGCTTACAAGGGAAGCGATGGGGCCAGCGAGGGTCTTGGCAGTACGTCACACCTAGTGGGAGGTTCAGAAGAAGAGGAAGGGGAACCGTTGTTAAGGGAAGGCGCTGAGGTGGAGGCAGAAGGCACAGTTGTGACCAGTGGTGTTAATAATAGCAGTGGTGGAGGTGAGGCAGAGGAATCAGCTATCTCAAACCAAAGCATTTCCAAATCTACTTTATTAATGCCTAGTAGCACTCTCCAGCCTTCTGCTTGCACCCCTGCGGTCAGTTACACGCGAAACAGCAAATCCCCTGCTTCCACTTCTTCCTCTCTCAAGGAGGAGGTTTCAGCTCCAGAAGGTGTGGGAATAACCTCAGAGCTGCCTCTGAGCTTTAACTGCCAGGGAACCACCCTTTCCCTGGCAATGGCAGCAGCCAATGTCAGAAAGACTGAGGAGGACACCGCTGGCACTTCTTCCTCACCTCTGTCCTCCAGGGCTGCTGCTGATGAAAGTGCCAATCGAGATAGTGCCACAGCTCCCGAACCAAATGATTGCCCAGCTGACGAAGAGGACGAAAACGGATCCCTTCTGCAGCAACACCACATGCATCACTATCATCATCACCTGCATTCATCATCACATGGCCACATTCACCCTCAATCCGGTGGTTCCTGTGACCTAACAGGGGTGAATGACTGCTCACAGAACCACGGGCCTGGTGGCAGTGTTGGAAGTGGGGTGGAATGCCCCAAATGTGACACAGTACTAGGTTCCTCGCGCTCTTTGGGTGGTCATATGACCATGATGCATTCACGTAACTCATGCAAGACACTCAAGTGTCCCAAATGCAACTGGCATTACAAATATCAACAGACTTTGGAGGCTCACATGAAAGAAAAACACCCAGATTCTGGAGGCTCATGTGTGTACTGCAGCAGCGGTCAAAGTCATCCTCGTTTGGCGCGTGGAGAAAGCTATACGTGTGGATACAAACCTTTCCGATGTGAGGTATGTGACATTTTGACCTTTTTAAGGATATTGTCTAAATGTTTTCGGGGTGTTTTACTTTTTTTAAAGTCTTCCGGCACAGTTTGGATTTCTTAGGATAGTGGTGTTTTAAATACAAGTGACCCAATTGACACATTTGATTTTTTAAGGTACCAATTGTCATTTTGTTGCTTTGACTTTAAAGTGCAAATTTAAATATGAAGGCAGTATGTTGGCAGTCAACTCAGCTCATGGCAGTTACTGCACATTTAATCCAAAACAGACTTCAAGCTGTTGAGTTTCACTCCCAGCAAATTTGGTGTCAATTTAAACATAAAACAAAGTGACAAATACATTCTGCATTTAAAACAATCATAGCATACCTTCCAGTATGCTCGCTCAATGACAACAATAATTAACATCAAATTTCCGGTTGGTTAACCCTGACTTAAAATTCAACTGTACTCACTTAGTATATTCTTTATTCCACTTGGGGTCTGAGCAGGACACACTGGGCTTCTTTGTGATTGGCTTCTTCATCCGAGCAGGACTGCACGCAGCAGCCAATCATATAGCAGCTGGGTACCAAATATCAACATTCAGATTCAATGCAAAAATTAACAATACATCTTTATATCCATTTTATACTGTCCCCAGCTGGCTATTTGAATTAAGGCCATGGTCTCTGAACAAATTAAACTTGGATCTCAAGGCACCTCTGTGGTTTCTCCCATTGATTGTTATGGATTTGATTTTTCAATGTTCTCCAGGTTTGTAACTACTCAACGACCACCAAGGGAAACCTCAGCATTCACATGCAGTCAGATAAGCATCTAAACAACATGCAGACACTGCAGAATGGAGGCTCTATTGGATCTGCTCAAGAGCAGGTGTTCGGACACGGTCCGGGAGGAGTGGTGGTGCCCTCTGTGACCCAATCAAGTAGCCACCACCCTGCCCACCACCACCCCACACAGTCCTCCGCCCATGTAAGTGGACCGTGCGGGGCCCCCTCACCGACCAAGCCAAAGAGTAAACCCACCTGGCGCTGTGAGGTATGCGACTACGAAACCAACGTTGCGCGGAATCTCCGTATCCACATGACCAGCGAGAAGCACATGCACAACATGATGCTCCTCCAGCAGAACGTGACTCAGATGCAACATGGCCGTCTCGCGCTCGGAGCTATGCCCTCCCCCTCTGAGGCTGAGCTCTACCAGTATTACCTGACACAAAACATGAGCCTACCACCTGGCCTCAAGCTAGACCCAACCGGACCTGAGGCCCAGTTTCTGATGGGGGGCTTTACTCTAGATCCCAGCATGGCTGCCTTGACCCCTGCACTGGGTGAGTTTCTTCTCTAATTATACGTCTCTTGCGCTGCGAAATCACTCCAGTCGTGGTGTAATTTGTATCTGCATTTCCCTTTCTAAAGATCAAATGCCTTTTTATGTTCTATTTCAAAGTTCACAAAACAGATCATCTCATTATTTTCACCGAAATATCGCTCAACTTGTTTATTTACATGATTAAATTCCACATTCACATTGTGATGCCCTGCAACTTTGTGCAGAAATGTTTGTAGGTTTGATTTTCTATGACTTTTCCCTCGTCTTTATCAAGCTTCTAATTAAATCTCCCAAATTTACCGGGTGTCGGAGGCAAATGAGTGTTGTGCACTTCTAGACACAGTATTGGGAAGAAGGTCATTCATAGCTTTGAAATAGTGGTTGTTCAGCTTCTCACTTTTAGGTGACACTATATACAGTAGATGCAGCCGTGACTGCATTTTATTTTGTGATACCCAATTTTCTCATAAGAAAATGGTTAATTAGGGGGCTAAAATGTTTATATTTATTTATTTATTTACTTACTTACTTACTTACTTACTTACTTACTTACTTACTTACTTACTTACTCACTTACTTACTTACTTACTTACTTACTTACTTACTTACTTACTTACTTACTTACTTACTTATTTGCCAGATTATTTATGTGTATATTTTATCATGGGCCAAGAAGACAGGTTAGCGGACCAGCATCAACAATTAAGCATCACAGTAACATGTTTGCTCTGCCGTTACAACCCCATAGTTTGTGCAGACTTGTCTCTAACTGTTGCCAGTTCAAAGACACAAACAAGAATTGATTGCTGTGACTAATGTTTTCCCCCTCACCATCTGGTTTATTTTCCTGTGAGGTGAGTTCTAATAAGCATGTTACTGGGGAGGAAATGATGACACACACTAGGTTCATAAATGTCAGTTGTGTCATCCTGGATCACACAATGGAGGATGTCCAACACCTATACACAGAAACTATCCTATGACTCTTCAGTGTAACACATAGACTGGATCGATGTTTGGTGGGAGGTATAACTTCAGGTACTCCCTACCTGTTTTTTTAATTCTCAGTACTTAAATGATGTTGTAAAAGGGGGAAACAATCGGGTGCATTAGCAAGCTACAAACAGGGAGGGCGAACATTAGATTTTGGAAAACAATTGCACATCTGCTTACCAGAGCATTGATTTGGGAAACAAAGTTTTAAAGAAACAGCAAATAGGCTGGTGGGGGTGTGGGCATAGCTTGGCTGGGGGCTTTATCACAAGGGACCTTTCTGACTTTGGGCTATACCCACACATACATAAATTGCTTAAATATGTATCTTCTTTACTAAAACTGATTGAATTTTGGATAAATGTGTTTATTTTCAGTGCAAATTTGTATATTACACGATAGGTAACTTCAAGGCTCTACAAATAAAATAAGGCCTGTGTACATATATAAACAAACATGATAACACAACGTAAAATGTGTTTGTCATTAATGTCCCCCAAATAATGTGTTTTTGCCGGTATCAGTGAACTTTCATGTCATCGTGCATTTGACAGTCCAAAAAAACATTTGCATAACCATTTGCAGTATCAAATCTACTCTACTACTCTAATCCACTATAGAATGAACACTTGAATTAAAAAAAAAAGTTAGTTACTGGTATGACAGGTGAGTTACAACCCAACCAGTTGATTACTTACATGCAGGGCAGGGTCAGGTCCACATATCTAATTTTGGCAGAGAAAGATATATAAAAACTCTCTATCATGAGCGAGTTGCTTGTTCTGTAGCCACAAAGGGACATATATCTTCTTGTGCCGGTCCCAAACCCGGATAAATACAGAGGGTTGTGTCAGAAAGGGCATCCGATGTAAAAGCTTGGCCAAAACAAACATGTGGATCAAACCTCTAAAGATGGAGGACACTGATTTGCTGTGTCGACCCTTTGCAGGGAAAAGCCGAAAGGAAAAGAAGATCATTAGTGTATTAATTCATTCCGTTTTATGATTCAGGTCAAATGATGTCATCACGTTTTTTCCTCGTTGCAGTCTATTCCGAATATATGCCAATCTATCTGTAATAAGCTCAATCAGGCAACAAAAATAGTTTGCTTATAAAAATTGGAAAGTTCTAACAAAATATGTTCTATGCACTATAACTGGCAGACGATCCATTTGCATGTACCGTATATATCAGACTAAACAAGTCAATACAGTTGATAATTGAATCAAGTCTTTGGACAATCTGGTTCAGAATCTTTTTCCCAAGTCAATTCCCATTATTTTTGAGGTAAAACTGATTTACTTTACATGTGACGTCATTTGCAATAAGATTGGCACAGTGATTCAACTTATGCGTGAATCAACCTTAAATGACTACCTCAAGTACACTGTGTGTTGCTTTGTGTAAGCAGGTTCGGTAAAGGATACAGCTTCTGGGTAGAGTTGAGGTTCTTTATTAGGACTGCCGTCTTGGTCGCAGGGAGAAGGCAATTGACATGGGTGCCTCTCGTAGACTCTCATACGACTGATGCGCAGCAGGCATCGCTAGTCGAACAAGCAAATACGATTTCCTCGTATCATTACACACTGTGTTATCGAGAGACAACTGTATCTGTGAACTGAGTTACAAATTACACCTTAAACATGTTTCGCACGTTAAGATTAATTATCATTGTTTTTATTCCATATTTGTCTGTAGGTGGGGATATCCCTATGGATATGCGTCTGGGCAGCAGCCAATTGGTGTCAGAAGAGCTGATGACCCTTGGAGAAAGTCTATCACAAACGAGTGACCCCTCACTCAAACTCTTCCATTGCGCTGTGTGCAACCGCTTCACCACTGACAACCTGGATGTGCTTGGCATCCACATGGGGGCCGAGCGCAGCTTGCCTGAGGAGGAGTGGCGAGCCGTGGTGGGTGATTCTCACCAGTGCAAGTTGTGCCACTACACAACTCAACTCAAGGCGAATTTCCAGCTCCACTGCAAGACGGACAAGCACATTCAAAAGTACCAGCTTGTTGCCCATATTAAGGAGGGAGGCAAAGGCAACGAGTGGCGACTGAAATGTGTGGCCATTGGAAATCCAGTGCACCTGAAGTGCAACGCTTGCGACTACTACACAAACAGCTTGGAGAAGTTGAGGATGCACACAGTTAATTCCCGGCATGAGGCTAGCCTGAAGGTTTACAAGGTCAGTGGTCCACAAATAATGTCACAATGTTTACAGCAAACAGTTTATCACCAGATTTTACACTCAATCATTTTTTTAAAGTTGAATATTAAAATTATTCTACAAATTGGAAGTAAGTAAATTGCAGTGTCAGGATAAAACATTTATAAATCAAATTTCACATTCATTGTTAAAAAAATGAAATGCACCCTTACATTGGACAGGAGTTGTTCTTGTATCGGCTGTAGTCCCACCATAACTTGTTTTTGGTCTTTGTTTTGGGAGCTTTGTTGTGGCAATGTGTACACTGACGTCTCAACCCATAATATTTAAATAACTTTTTGTTTAATTAAATATTTGAGCCGCATTTGTTTTTAGAAGTTCCACTCCACACTGCATAGACAAAACAATACTCTCACTGCATATTGACATGCATAACAGTGTTGGAAAAATAGTAATTACACTGGAGTCCAAAGTAATGTTGTTGAAGCATTTTTGGTCATTTGTTGGAAAAGCTTGCTAGTTGTGCCGTAGAATGAAAGCAACAATGTTTCCACGAGAGGAACACAGCAGCCATGGCTGATCTTAGATGTGGGGTGGATCACTCAGAGACGAATGAAGAAGTGCAAGTAGACAGAGGTTTGGTGCTAATACTCCCTGGAGCAGGAGAGGCTGAATCGTTCTCGACAGTCGTATTGATTTTTGCTGGACTTGGAGCTTCACCTTCTCCTCTAATCATTCCATAATAGCCAATGGATGAACACTCTCTGAACAAATGGCCATAAATCTAACAGCCCTGATTCCACTTAGGTACCTATCCTGAGAGTCTGCGGTTTGACTACTCCACACTTAACCCAAACTGGCACATACACACACATAGAATAAGTACACACAACAAATCACAGACATACAGATAACACAGATAACACATCCTCTCTGTAAATCATTACATACACTGCAATGTGATCTTATATACACACACATAGACACACACACATCTCTCTCTTACTCTCTCTCTCTCTCTATTTATACACACACGCGCGCACACGCACACACACACACACACACACACACACACACACACACACACACACACACACACACGCGCACACATATATATATATATATATATATGTTTATTTTGCACTTTTAAGCAGCACAGATTAAAAGGCATCTGAGCAAATGTGCTGTCCGGTCACATTCAAGGCTCAATTTAAATTGGTCTGCAAAGCCCCTCAAAAAGACTGACCATAAAACAATTTTGTTTCATGAATACTTTATAGCAACCACTGGCATAGTATGCAGCACTTCTGTCTCTAAGGACTTTATCCTAAAACAACATGAGAGAGAAATCAATGTTCATGGTTTGGTTAAAGAGAAGGTGAGAGACAAGCTCCAACTAATGTCATCAAACAGGTCTAGGGGACGAGAGGGATGGTAGTTCGGCCTGTAAAAACAGAACATTCCCCAGCCACACATGCCCTTAAAATGCATCGAGGACTCAGCGAAGATTGGCTTCAGAGTCCATAGACAACATGACATCCATCCGGACCTTTCTGACAGACCAACTCTGGCCCACATTCGAATGACACTTGCATTAAAACAGATGAGATTCTGGCAACCTCTCTCTTCTCCTCACACCTTTTGAGTGGAATGGATTGTTTTTGCCTCAGAGGATATACTGTGCACTTTATACGTGTGATTTCCTCCTTGCTGCAAGCCCAAGAGAAAAATAGAGCCAGATTTTCTTCTGTCTCTTTTTCCGCTCAGGTTTTTAAGAGATATATGTCATACTGCTCGGGCTGTGAGGGGATTAGATATGTACAACACATCTAGGAATGATCATTTTTATGACTTAAGCCTCTTACGTTAGCTTCATGTTTCTTAAAACCAGTGAATCTTTGGAGCAAAACTTTCCAGAACGTACCTGCAGTCTCACCCAGTGCAGATCTCATAAGCTCGCTTCAATCCTCAACCAAACTAAAAAACGCATAAACAACGATGCATACTTGTTGGCAAGTATCATTTTATGACTAGGCATTTTATGACTCACAAATGTGATTAGCAGACAACAAGTACATGGTTGTAAGGCCTCTTGGCAGCACTGCCTCAGCACTTGGTGTCACATTCTTAGCACCGTTGAATTTACTGTCTTGGTGGTGGTAGACACACAGCCAAATTAGCCCACGCCTTTAACCCACAACTTGGCGTCTCAGGCACGGACAAAATAGGAAATTCCCCACGCATTTATTCGTTTTGAAATAAATCTGATCCAAATTGATGAATTGAGAAAATACATCAAATCAGCATAAATGTAGTTTAAGACGTGGGTGATGCTTGGGATACTTTGCCAGAATCAAACTGGTTTGCATTAAACAGGCCCTTTGTGTGCACAGCTCTGTATAAATTGGAGCCTGTAATTACTGGAATTAAAAAGGGAGGTTGAAACCTAGAGCTAAGCTGCATGGGATAATTTGAGAGTCTGTGGTATGTGGCCCATATTAGAGCTTTCTAAAAATATCAACCCCACCACCTCATGTATTGGAATGTTCCAAAATACCACAGAAACATCCAATAAGTCACCCTAACCGCACAGACCACCACACATTGGCGGATGGGGGGGTGATGACTTCTTCTGCAGTGTACTGTGCTCTCTGATGACAGATTCCATTCCAAGTATAAGCGACTCTGCCAACATGTTCTCTTGCTCTCATCCTGAATTTCTTCTTTGCCTTGTGAACTGAAGAGTTTTGTGTCGCTCTGTTAATGATAGTCACCCACATGCCCTCAAAAAGACCCAATCTCTAAATAAAGTTGTTGTTATTACTTTCTTTATAGTGTTTTCAGAATAGGCATGTGCTTGATTCCTCCATTCTCATTTTTCAGTTGTACGTGTGAATATGATACTAACAGCTAGCCTCGGGCAAACTATGTGTTTGTTTGGAGGTGAGATGAGTGGAACTAATCCAGCTCTTTGGCTCTGGTTGCTTTGGTCAGACAGAAAGGGCGGGGCCAAACCAAGCCCAGGCTTCCACTCAAGGGTTCGGGAAAAGGGGAGGAACTTGGGTCGTGTGGTTGAGGGAGAGGGGTAGTTAGCTGGCAACCTTCCTTGTCTCGCGGGCCGGTGCAATCGGTGGTAATTGAGATTGATTGAATGTTATTTTTCTTCTTGCAAATGTAGTCCATTAGCTTGGCACTTGCATAATCAGTTTAGAGCGCAGTTAGCTGAATGTAATCATGTTCCTCGGTGTCTGCTCGCACAAAATCCACTCCAGATGCCGCTTGGCCAAGGACTGAGAGGCAGAGAGTGCCGTCACTATCAAATGGGGGATCTTTCTTGAAAGTCTTGACATCACTGTCTCCAAGGTCGGTCTTGGATTGTTGAGCATTTGCTAACTTTTCAAGTGCCTCACAACAGTTAAATCCGCTTCCTGTCTCATACATGCCGAGTTTCAAAACATACAATCTGCTTTTTGTATATTCCAACATACAGTGTAAAGTGGAGCTCAGGGGCTGGCCAATGAAGAAACACAAAACATATGTCTTGGATGGAGATCGTTCAATTATTTTACACTTCAGTGCGTTCCAGAAGTATTAGTGTCCACTGTGGCCTGAGGAATAAATATCTTTAGAATCCACAGTGAAAAGAGGAAAATGGACGATAAACTAAAGGATCAGCAGCTGCATGGCATCAGCATCTTTCACTGATAATTCTACTCACTGCCTTGCAGGTTGGATAATATCTTTACATCCGTGATTAGAACTGCAACAATTGATTTCTGCATTGAGATATAGCTTGTGGGTCTATTGCATGTAAATTATAGTTCCACACTTTGCACATTACACAGGGCCAAATGTAACTGGGAAAACAGATGGGTGACTTCGAGGTGTCTGCAGATTTGACCCATTATCTGGGTTATTGAATGTTATTGCTCATGCTGTTCTGAGTTGCCCAGATGAATCCTTTTTTAAAAGGTTTGAACTTTTAAATTATCTGCTCATCATTTTACATGTGAAATGAGACACAAAGAATGTCGGGTACTGTCAGAGGCTATGTGGCGAAGTGACGTCAAGCCAGAGCTGAGCCTAACCCTCTAGACGTCTATGAAGAGGTGTAGGAGGAATATGGGTGGATGGGGGTTTGGGGGGCAGGAGGGTGGGAAGGATAGATACTCTAATCATCATGGCTTGCCTATGATTGTTCAGTAATAGTGCTCAGTGGGAAAGGTTGCAGCAGTTCCAGGAAGAGCTGAGAGCTGATTTACTGGTACGACCGCTCTAATAAAGCGTTTGCTGCACATCCTGGGAGACAGCCCATTCTCCCATTTTACATGCATAAGCTTTTGATTGCACACAGAAGATGATGTACCCACACACCTCTTATAAATGACTGTTAATCATCACTTCTTTGGGACTTCTTCCTGGTTCGTTGTGTTTTACACAGGTGTTTTTCATCACACCACTATTTGTTATCTACAATTAAATATGTTAAAAGTCAATCAAGTCCAAATACAGATCAGTGTTTTAGCCTGCTAAACCAATTGTGACTCTTAACCCGTTTGTCTAATTCGATGCCTTTCTTCTAATCCAAGAGAGACAGTGCAGTCCAATAAAGAAAATAATATATATATATATATATATATATATATATATATATATATATATATATATATATATATATATATATATATATATATAGGCTATTGTATTGTTGATATAAGTCAACTTTTTTTTTTGTTCCCATGAAACGCGGTTGAAGTTGCATCATTGCTTGCATGAACCTATAACCAATAACAGTCGGTTTGTTTCGTGACCTCTGGCCACGACACCTGATGGAAAGAGTCAATGGGCAGCTGAATGTTTTGCCAGATGGACAATTGTGTGACTCCATGCAGTCCCTAAACTGAAGGGATAGAGAGAGTGAAGCAGGCAGGCTTACTGGCTCTGTGCCATCAATACATCAGTGGCTTAGCCACCAGATTAATGGCCTCCGCGTGGTTGGAGCTGCAAAACTACTCAGCTCTGAGGTCTGTGTTCAGTAGGGCTTTACATGAAAGCAAGTTAGGATGAGTAGACTGATGAGGAGACAGAATACCTCCTCTCTTACAGGCCAAGAGCACCACACTTGGACCAGTGATCACCTTAGATTTACGATAGTGAGTATGGCGGTGGTGTTATGCAAAGTTATGGATTTGTGGACGTTGCTGGTCGTTCATTTCAATGTCATAGCCTTTTGTTCAAAATGGACAGTGTACTGGATTACCAAGAAAAATTTTGCCCCTAATTCATCCAGGTTGTACATGTAGTTTACCACCGCAACATCAGAAACAGCCGTCAGCGCATGGCTTTAATGGTGGAGTTGTTGCACAGGATAACAGTCATTTGTCCACCCAGGCTCTTTGTTCTGTTTGTGTGGAAGCAGCCAGGACCAACATTGATTACAGTTTCTGTACCCAAGTATAACTTTGTACCTTAAAGGGGTACAGGTGCACTGTCAGACTCATAAATTCCAGTTTGGGATCATAGGGGTACATCTTTTGATTCTTGGCAGGCATTGATTTAGAATCAAATAACTTGCCCGATGGGGAGCATTCATATGCACTATACCACAAGGGACAAAAACTAACTGCCATGGTGTCCAAAGAAGGGAACATTTTGCTAAAATTTCTCACTTTCTGTTTATTCCAACAAGTTTTGGCTCTATAGATTGAGGTGCATTATTTGTAAGTCACATAAACCCTCCTGCATGCAAACTCCTTCAATCAATCAATCAATCAATCAATCAATCAATCAATCAATCAATCAATCAATCAATCAATGCATCAATCCATCCATCCTTCCAACGATAGACGGGTGGGCGGATGGACGGATGGACGGATGGACAGACAGATTTTTTGGGGGTGACGACAAAATGTTATTGACCCATCAATACTTTAAGTGCTGGTTGTTGATCTGTGATCTGCCTAATTTGGCATGTGCTGCAGTCAGGGGTTCAAATCGTGAGCTATAAATCTATCAGTGTTATGTGGATGATGTTTGATCCAGATGTAGAAGAAAATATTTCATTCTTTAGTAATTAAACAACACAGCCCCGAGTGTCATGTGGTTTTTATTGGGGCCTCTGGAAAATATCATGTGCATCTTGTTTTCTCATCATGTCTCTGATTCTTCAATAAAAATACGGAAAAAGGATAGAGAATTGAATCCCTTGTTTGAATTATTAGGTAGTGATGTCAGAAGTCGCGCTGGGGAACTTTGGGTGGAGGCTCAACAGGGTCAAAGGCAAAGTCTCGGAATAGAGGAAATTTTATAGTTCCTCAGATGAATTATTTTTGGGGGGAAAAGTTCTTTTTCGGCGCCAGGAATGTTCCCAAACGTTATCTTTCCCACGGGTGTCGTCTTCTACACCTGTGTTTTACTTTAAACCTTCTCCCAGAATAAGAGGCAATGGGTTTGAGTGGGAGAAAGTGATAGTGGATAATATAAAGACGCGGCAAAAACAGTCAGGGATAAGAATGCTCTTTAGCTTTTCAAGGGCACTGATACATATGGCCTTTACATTCCTCCATGACAAACTGATACCCAAAAATAGACAGGGAAGCCTAGGGAGGGAAAAAGGTTGTAACACAAAGGCTCAAAGTAACTCAATTTCTGTGTCAGAGCCGTTTTGCTCATTCATTTAGGTTAATTGCTAATTGCCGTTCCTTCATTTAAACAATACTTGTCAGAAGTGTACCTTGTATACGCCCATGGAGGTGATGATTCCAGATTGAGGAGTGACTTCTCGATGTGGTTAGCCCCAATTTAGCCAGCCGAAGTTCGTTAGCAGAAGTAGTGGTAAATTTGCCTTGGGGCCTCGACTTCAGACAATCCGCACAAAGGTGACATGCGTGCTTTCCTTTTTGGCACCATGTGTGGCATTCAATAATTGGACTAAATTAAAAATCAGTGATTCTCAGTTTTTGCGATTTAGTGTTTTTTGATAAGTCTCAAACTGTGATGCAAAACCACTTATGTCTGATATGGTAATGGTAAGCCACGCCCAGATATCATGACTTTTGTTTTCTTATCTTCACCTCACTCTATAGATTTTATTTGGAAAATAATCCAGCCAAAGGTGATAAGACCAAGTGATATTTATATTTTTTTTTATCCCTGAAGACAACCAAACTCAGATTCACAAAGATACCCTTCTTGGCATATAATTTTATTGTGTCAGTAAATATCAAGCTTGCTATAGCTTTTAAATGAAGAACAGCTGGATACATCAAATATTTCAGATGGCATCGCTCTGTCACTAATTAGGAATTTCCTTAAGATGTGATCGTTAGTTTGGGGGAGTCATATTGAAATAATTTGCGCACTCCTTGCACATACTCAGCGAACAATAACATATGTGCAGCGCACAAAATAAAATAAAACAGAAACACATTAATTAATATCTAATTTTAGAACTGATATAATCTAGTTAATTAGACCAATTATATACAGTAAAGTCTCGTTATATCGATATTCTCGGGAGTCCGAAAAATATCGATATAACCGGGACTATCGATATATCCGACCCTGCGCACATGTAATTTTCTCCTTGCGTGCATAGAAATAGTATCATAATAAGCGGGACTATCGATATAACCGATATCGATATTAGTTATTATTATTATTATTATAGTTGTTATTATTAGTTAGGACGGCGGAAAAAATCATTGGCACCGCCCTACCCACTCTCGAGGACTTGCACACTGCAAGAATCCAAACTAGGGCGCGGAAAATCCTACTGGACCCTCCGCACCCTGCCCACCACCTTTTCCAGCTACTCCCCTCAGGCAGGCGCTACCGATCCATGCGCACCAAATCCAGCAGACATTTAAACAGCTTCTTCCCCCAAGCCATTAACTCTTTGAACTCTTTCAACAGTAGCCAAAATGGAACTGTATCAGTTTTTTTGACAACGATACTACTGCAGCGTGTTCTACCGGAAACAAATTCCTTGTGTGTCCTACATACTTGGCAATAAAGATGATTCTGATTCTGATTCTGATTCTGATATAACGAGACTTTACTGTATATACAGTGGGACCTCGGTTTACGAACACCTTGCCTTACGAACTTTCCGGTTTACGAACGTTACATTTGTGAAAATTAAACCTTGGCATATGCACTATTTTCACGATACACACCCCCCACCACGGCTGGTGTAATCTTCGGTGGAAGAACACAAAAGCACACGACCGAACAGCAGTCTGAGTGCACACGTCGATCATCTTCAACGATACTTTTGCCGTTATGGGACCTAAAATGATGCCACCACAGGCTCGTGTTCAGCCGAAGAAGACACAAAACAAAATAACAGTCGAGGAGAAGAAGGAGATCATTGAGAAACACGAACGAGGTGTGCGTTTGTGGCGTCACATGTGCACACCGCGGCCGTCATGTGAATCTCAGCCTGACACATCTCTCACGCTGTGTGTCACTTCCCTGAGAGTAACTTTCGACGACCATTCTACAAATAAAGAGCCCGGTACCGTCCACCATTGCTACCATCCTTCGCCTAAAAGCTTTACATAAAGGCATTATTTAGTCGATGCTTTCACGTGACTAATGACACCGAAATTGTCACGTGCGAGTTGACAGCTGGCTGCTGCTCCCGACCTCCGCCAGCCGAATAAGACTCAAAACAAAATTACACTCGAGGAGAAGAAGATCATTGAGAAACATGAACGAGGTGTGCCTGTTGATCCCCTAATCACCAATACTAGGACATTTCAACGAGTCGCTGTCATCTCACCAGTGACATGATTACGACGCTTTGCGCCTCGCTGTGTCTTGTGTCTTTGCTTTGCCCGAGGTGATTTTTAGCCGCGATCGCGTAAGTTTGTTGCTTTCCGGGATCGCGAGTGTGCCATTTTATTTTGCCTAGCTTGACAGGCTGGACAGACCCCCCCCCCCCCCCCCCCCCCCCCCCCCCCGCCTGCCTCCTTTTGTCGCGTTTTATTCCGGGTCCGTGGAATCATCGGACACGCGCCTTTTGTTGTAATAAAATCTCTGCCGGCACCTATGGGACTCGAAGTGGATGCAGATGACATCGAGGAGCTTGTTGCTGACCATAATGAGGTCCTCAACACAGATGATTTGATTTGCCTTCGCGAGGACAAGCAGAAGCAGGCCGTTCAGGAGTTGATGTGCAGGCTTTTATTGAACAGTTCCATCCACAAAAGGCTATGAAAATCATCAACATGATGAATGATAATGTGATGCGTCAGTTTCGTAAGATCTTACAAGTCAGAAAGCAACATGTGTCAATTAAGACCCATCAACGACCATCATAAATGTAAATAAAGTGACTTTATTATATAGTGCAGTATATTACTTTCATTACAATACAATAGCACATTTATTATACATAGAATAAGGTATGTTGTGTGTAGGTTTAAGGCTTATTTAGTTGAAAATTATATTTTATGGAGACCTGGGAACGGATTATTCTCATTTTAATGGTTTCCTACGGGAATTCTTTTGGGGGGATACACACTTTTCGCCTTACACACTCTGTCTGGGAACCAATTGAGTTCGTAAGCCAACATCTCACTGCATATGTATGTGTATAAAATTATCTTCTCACCCCCCATGGGTGGTGTCTCTCCCCCATTTTAGCTCGGGTCCTCCAGGAAGCTTGAGGGTTCTGCGCAGTATCCGTGCTGTTCCCAGTACTGCGCTTTTCTGGACCGAGATCTGATGTTGCTCACAGTGGTCCTCAGTGTGCTCAGGGAGCTTGAAAAATTAGAGGGAACATTGGTCAGCACTCTGATTTGCCGATTGTGAATTATTCGTCTTCTGTCTAGCTTGGTCAAGTGCGTGATGTGGACAACTGGTGACCTGTCCAACCATTTACAGCAACACTTTATTAAATAATTAGCTGAACATATTTTTGGGTAGGTGTTTTGAATACCAGTCCAGTGTTTGAGTGGTTAGCACGTCAACCTCAGTGCAGAGGTACCGGGTTCAATTTCAGCTCCAACCATCTCGTGTGGTGTTTGCATATTCTCCCCAGGCCTGCGTGGGTTTTCTCCGGGCACTCTCATTGTCACTGGGTGGAGTTTTGAGTGGGGATGTTTTTTTCCATCTCTGTTCTGCGATTGGCTAGCAACCGGTTCAGGATATACATCGCGCATTGCCCCAGCTCCAGCACCCCCTGTGAAACCTCATGCGGCTAAGGAGGATCAGAAAATACATCGAACTATGTGTGTTATTGTTGGTCCACGCTGGTCGAGAATGAAATGATATCACAATTAACAACTTCAACGAGGAACGATGTTGAAAGTGTCAGGTTTCTACCTGACAGCGAAGTCATTTGACAATCTTGTATTTGGAAGACCATATATGCTTGGATGTATGAAAGACTGCTCACATCTGGAAGGTCTAATGGTTTCCTGCGATGGACTCCGCCAAGTTTTGAACTTAACTTTTAAATCATTAAACATGATGAAGCCATCTCCACAAAGTCAGAGGTTTATATATGAAAATCAAACACCATCTGCCATCCCTGATCACATGCAACAGCCATCAGGCCAGGGTTACCAAGGCAGAACAGGAAAAGCCATTAACTCCCAATCACTGCATCGATCGACAAGCCAGTTCACCACTATCACCACGTACCCCACCCACCCCTGCCCGCAGAAAACACACACTTTTGATGCTGTCTGGCTGTACAGTAGGCAAAAACACATGTAGCTTTGCATTAACATAGTCTTTGTTGTTGTGCACCGAAGGTGCATCATGGCCAAATGCTATTCTGTTTTGAACCAACGTATCTTTTTTTTTATTATCTGGAGTATAGCTTGCAAGATCAACACTCTGCACAGTTTAGCTTAAGGTTGCTTTTTTATGGCAGCTCAACAAACAATGTGTACATCGAAAGGCAGTCAAGAGGTAGTTTAAAAGATATTTCCCTCAGAGTGTTGCTTGGTTATCTCCTCGTTAATGCATCTCACGGAAGGCCACTGCCTTGTCAGCTTATAAATAGACACTCCACCCTGCTCAGCACTCCACCACAATTTTGGAAGCCAACTATTAGATTAAAAAAAACTAATAAAGGCAGTGAAGGGCAGCAAAAAGAAATATTGATTCTACCCTCCTCTCTGTTTTCATCTAGGATTGTAGTTGTGTGGTCATTAGAAGAATATTTGCCCACTTCCCAATTTAAGAGATATGGTGTGTATCACAGAGATCTGGATCAGAGGTCAGGACTAAGGGGAGCAATTACACAGCATGGATCCAGGATCTCTAGGCCTCTCTCATTGTGTGTTCTCTTGTCACAAGCAGATAGGTGAGCTGAAAGGGAAGTGGAGGCCATGGAATGTATTGAACATTGCTATTTTTTTTCATTTTATTTCTTTGTAAGATTGTCTACTGATGGTGTTACATTAGTTATGGGCCTTAATGAGTGTGTATGAGTGCTACACAGGCATTTACACAGCGTTTTTAGGTGCTTTTGTTGACTAAATGTCAAAAGCATTTTAGAATGAACACTGTTGTTGTTTTGACATGCTGTAAGAATGTCCAGAAATTCCCTACTGCATATTGAACTTTCTTCAAATATCCCACTATTACAAGTAATCTTATCAATTTTGACAGGACAGTATGTGCACATATTTGATGTTGCTTTGTAACATTTTCCTAAACTCTCTGTGGTCCATCAGCGTTTTCCGTAACCACACAATAACATGTGACAGAGCAGATAAGATTCATGAAACCTGCAGGCTTGACATATTGCGTCTGTACTGGACTCGTGCATGAGAAGACGGAAGGGAGGGAAGGCGAGCAGAGACAGAACCCAGACAGGCCATTTTCCTCATTCAGCACATAAATATTTGTGCTGCTGATTTATAAACAGTTGAACAAGAGAAGAGATGAAAGTGAGCGGTGATGTTAAGACAAGCCCTTTTTTGGGGTCTTATTAATGACAAAACTATAGATCACAAGGCCTATTTGCCAGTCCAAATTTGAGTGCAAGGTTAGCGTTTGGGATTTTGATTCCAATTGTGACTTCTGTCAGAGGTCAACAACTTATGAGGTGAGTTTTTCTGGCATTGTCATATAAAGGCAGTGTTATGAGAAGGAGTCACTGTGTACCATTGGTGGTGTGCTTGGATTTGTCACAGTGGACAGCTGCACATGGTGATTCTGGCAGCCAGCTGGTCAGTCGCAACACAAAGGCCAAGTCTCCTGTATAGCAGTTATAAGGATTTAGGAAGGGGGTGAATCCCTGCATGTTTATCTGACGCATCCGATGGCTCTTGTGTAACATCATATGTCCAAATAGTGCAGTGTACACAAAGACGTTTTAGATAAATATACATGGATTTACCATGTATACCCCCCCCCCCCCATCAAATTTATCCTGGTGCCAAAAGGTACTCTCTTCTTCATCTGGCCTTCTCCTTGATTAATAACAGCTCCAAGAGTGGAGCATGATGAAGAAGGCTGCTCGCTGACCTCTGTGGGAGGAAGAGTCACCTTGGTAATGGTTGGGGGCGGGGGGGGGGGGGGGGGGTGCTACACTGAATGCATGCAATTCTGAATATAGACTTGCATGAAAAAAAGCATAAGAAATGAAAATCTGCGATACAATGGGGCCATGACGGATCTCATGCTGTCGAGTTGGGGTCCACTGTAGAGATGTTATGTATATCCTGTATTTTTTGAAACCACAAGATCTCACTGTGTAACCTTCGCCAAATAAGCCAAGCTTGGTTCTTCCTATTTGTATTGTTTATGATGCGTAAATCTAATCGGACAGGGAGACACCATTGGAGGATTGGGGTGAGCGTAGACTGCAGATTGTTTTCACGCAGCCGTGTCTCAGTTTGTGTGTGGAGAGTTCAAAGTCCTGCTCAACATCAGAAGGCTGATGCTGAGTGAGGTTGACTAGCTTCAGCCTGTGGTCTGCGAAAGGTTACTGAATTATTACTGACTGTTTCGTGGGTTAATGTCCGACCACAGGACCGAGGAATATTATTCATTTATTTGATTGTCCGCATGTGCTGATTAATCAATCCGAGCAGGATCCGCAGGATTAACTACCCTATTACTCTCACCGTAAGAACATAGATAAGACTTTAAAATATCATATTCCATTTGTCATGTATTTTTAGGTCACTGCTGATAAAGGCGAAGTGAAAACTGAGGCGAGATTAGGGCGAGCGGCAACTTGGGGGGCTCACAGTGGAAGGGGGAGTGAGCGAGTGGTGGACTCTTAAATGCAGCTTGTGAGCTATTCCAGAAGATGGGTGAAAGGCAGAGCTTTGTATTTCTTCAAACCTGGCACAGAGAATCAAGTTGTGCAGCTGTGAGTGAGAGAGTAGCGAGGGAAAGGGGTGGGGAGACGAGAGAAACAGGAAGTTCATGGGAAAATGATAGCTGTCTCCACCTGGAGTACAGCGTAAACCGTATGGTCTGCGGGAAGGCAAAGCTTAGGGCTGCTCCATTACTACTTACTCTCTTTAGGTAAGTTTAACTCCTCCAACAATGTGATTACTCCTGTTTACCCACTTTGCTATCTTTGTAGTCTATAAATTCTCAATCTGCCAACTGTTTAATGTGTTGTGTCATGTGGTAATGCCTTTGATTCCAACATGCCTCCCTTTGTAAATACAAGAAGCCCTTAAAAAGGCTGTGGTTTCTTTACAAGCATGGCGCCCCCGGCGCTTTGGTTGGGAATGCACTGACAGGGACTGGAAGAGTAAGTGAGAGAGTGCGAGGTGGTTAGAAACTGTATACTCTTCCCATTGCTCCCCTTGCCAAGCACGCTACTTTCTGCCTTTGGTTGTACAGGCAGCCAGTGAGTGAGAGAAATGGGAGAGGGAGGGGCATAGCCTCTCTCCTGGCTTCAACTCTGCACCATCATTATGTACTTTTCAGCAGGTTTTACCTTTAACACTTTCCTCTCGGGTTGAGATTAGTGCTCACCATGCTTGATTTACTGCACAATTACCCAACAGGAGTGTGGTGTAATCAATAAACAGGAAGGGGCAAAGTGGTCGTGTTTGAACCACACTTTGAAGGCTTTTTCAAGCAGTTCATGTGTTGTTTGGTCGGGTGTGATGCTAGCCTGTAAAATGTCTCTCAAATGTTCTGCATTCTGTCAGGCACACACCTCTCTTTGCTTGACTATTCTCCTCTTTAAATACAGGTGTATGTGTACAATCCAGTGTATATATGTATATATATATATATATATATATATATATATATATATATATATATATATATATATATATATATATATATATATATATAGAGAGAGAGAGAGAGAGAGAGAGAGAGAGAGAGAGAGAGAGAGAGAGAGAGAGAGAGAGAGAGAGAGAGACAGACAGACAGACAGACAGACAGACAGACAGACAGACAGATACCGAATCATTTGAAACCACTGAGTATAACGTCACCGGAATACTGTATAGCCAAAGACTCACCCAGACTGAGAACCAGGAAGGAGCAGTAAATAACACAAACTATGGCCTACCCGATGCCGCTTATTTTTAAACGTGGGTTCCCCAGCAGCCAAGAAATATTTTCCAACACTAATTTTTGCTGAGACGTCTTACAATGCTCCCGCTTCCAGTTCTCCTCAGAAACATTCTGGAAATGTCACCGTAAATCCGTCAGTGTCTGTTCTTATTCATTTTTGTGACATTTCTGCCTTGGCCTTTTTTTATCGAGAGACGATGGAATCAGATTCTTAATGTGATTGGTGCTTTGTATTGAAACAATTGTAGCAGACCGCATACAACTGTTAAATACCTGATGTTCTATCTTTGTGTGGAATTGCTCCAGAGAAGCAATGTTCTCGAATTTGAAAAATCCCCATCTGTGTGAATCTCGAGGCTTTCCTTATATATGCACTTGATTAAGTCCATCAGTGTAATGGCGCCAGCCTCGCTCACGTTCACAACAGCCTTCATAATTCTTTAGTGGGGCTTTGAGGTGTGTCTTTGCGTGACCGAAAGCAAACGGCCATCTCCAATTAGTTGGGTGTCTTTGATTTTTTAGTGATGACAACTACATCTCAGCAGCAATTATACTGCTCTGGGAATGATGAGGGTTTAGTTTATTGATCCTCCATTGATCCCCCTGATCAATGAGCACTTCTGTTTCTTCCTTATGGAAAGTGAAATTATAGTGTTTTTCCCCCTTTGGCTAATGAGCACACTCAACATATTGCAAATGTGCGTTTTCAGACACAAGACCCATTCGTATTTGTGACAGAGTGGCTTATACTCATGGGATAAAAGGGATGGGACATTTTAGAAAATAATTTGTCAACACAACTGCATTTTTCTCCCTGTGGGTGAAGGTCAGTAGGTGACTTTGTAAACAGGAAAAAAAGAGATTGAATCCTACATTGGGCTGACATTGTGGCAAATAATTGTTGCCCTACTTACTGCAATGGTTTGGAGTAACAGTCTTGTGTGTGACCTATATGTTTTCATGTGCATTTAGCTACTTGGACACTGAGTTTCTCCCGCATTGCAAAACCATACGTATGAGGTTCATTGAAGTCAAATGTGTGTGTGTAAGCAGTTTTCTGACTTGAGAATCAGCCCTGTGATGGTCACCATCTGCTCAACTGCTTTCACCTGGGATAGCTTCCTCGTGACCCTCACAGGATGAGTGATATAGATAATTGATGCTTATGTGTTCTGCAAACAGTGGTATATATTTTTTTCCTACCCCACAAAGTAAGCGGCATTTACAACAATTTAACTATAAAGTTGGAACTGTATTGTTTTGCAGCAATACTTC
This sequence comes from Hippocampus bargibanti, assembly GCF_051943395.1. Lineage (NCBI taxonomy): Eukaryota > Metazoa > Chordata > Actinopteri > Syngnathiformes > Syngnathidae > Hippocampus > Hippocampus bargibanti. Next base: position 20,607,683 of record NC_142736.1, on the reverse strand, counting down.
TGCTATTATTCTATACTAGTTGTGAACGACTGTCTCATTTTGAGTTGTCATCTACAGCCATACAATCCGAATGGATTGAGGAACCAGCCCTGGATGAATATCAATGGCTAACATGACAAAAATAACATTTATAAACTTTACGAATGTTCAGTAATGCAGACTGACCACGATGGCACTCTGAGGAGATGGCTCCTTAAAGTAGTGTTTCATTTTATAACTGTAACTTTAAATGGCCCTACATTTGTGCACTGTGAGCTCTGCACTCCTCAAAGTAGCAGCTTTGTGTTTTCCCGGTGGAGGAGTGCTGACCGGTCGAGCTGGTGGGTGTTTGGTGTACGAATGGTGTGAAGAACCCTCAGCTGCCGTTTTCACTCCAACCGAGCACTTGACGCTCCATGCAAATAAGCCCACATATAGACCCACTCTATGTTTCACCTACACTCAACCCCACTCATTAATTTTCATTTTAAGGGGAGGCACCTCATGTTGCTTTTGTCATGGCAGTGCTACTAATAAAGATTGCCGCATAAGACGAATGTCAAACATTGACATTATCTGAACACATAATTGCTGTTCTTATTAAAGCCCTGTGTCGCCAGCTTGCACTCGGTCTCCTCTTAACACTTTGCTGTGAATTTAATAAAAACGTGATAGGGGATAGTTAGAAAAACATCAGCGTTGCAGCTACCACAGCCTTATTACGTAACCTGAAGCAACAACCAATTAAGTGGTAATAAAATATTTACACTGCCAAACCAAGGACACCAGGGGTGAAAGCTACATAATATGGGCCCGAGGAGGAGGTATTCTGTGTCTCCTTTTTACTGTTATGTTTGCAAAAACAGAGAATACGAGCTTAGCTAATACAAGCTGCTACAAATCAAAGAGCCTGGGCCAATTCGTAATTATGGCTTCTAGCCTCCCGGAGGGCTTTTTGGGTCATGCTAACGCATGAAATAAAGGAGGTGTTCAACACGGAGACGTCTTCACTTGCATATCCAGATTAGGACAATCCTTGTCATTTAGTTTTGTTGATTGGCCGAGGAACGTATAGCAATGAATCTGCATTCATGCCCGTGTGATGTTTATTAGTCCAAACTAATTGTGTTGGGTAATGTTCCTGCTCTGCATTTAATTCACATTGACTGCATTAATCATTGCAGGTGGTGCTTGCTTGTGCCTTAATCCAACATCCCTTCGATTCCAGATTTACTAGTTGATGAAATCACTACATTACTGCACTTTGTTTACATCAAACTTTTTTTCTCCCAGCTACAAACTGCCTGCCATTTTTTGTTCCTGGAAAGATGCCCTTAAATAAGTTACTTTTTGGTGAGAAATCTGAATAATAAAGGTGTGGGTTTGCGTCTGGTCACGGCAACCATCGTCTGGTCACGGCATCCAGCCTCTGCGGTCATTAAAAACATTCTTGTATTTATTCTTGAACAACAATGTCGATGGCGAAATACGACCGGGCTCTAGTGATTATTCATCCAAAAATAGCATGCACGTATTGGAAAAAGAACATTAAAAAATATGTGAGGCCAGCAGACTGAGTTCACTCCATTTTATTTTGATATATTTTCCAGACTGGTTTATATGACTCACACCACAATGACGAGAGACCAGGTAGCATCTTTTTTCAGTTAACATTAGTGGTATTTGAAAGTTGGCAGTTAGAAGTCTCAGCACATTCATTGGACACACCCCCTGCATTAGAAAGTGGGGACAACTACTTATTTTTTCACTATTTTAAATATTATTTTTTAACGTACAATTTTATCGCAAGAACAAATCAGTCCGGGCTGTGATCAACAACAGTCTTCTCTGTGGTGAAACAAATCAAGGAGGACCGTTAATTTTACTTTAGAGCAGGCATGTCCAGCTCCGGGCCTGGAGGACCGCTGTCCTGCCAGATATCCTGCTGAAACACACCTGATTCACATGATCAGCTCATCAACCAGTCCTGAATCAGCATTTGAATGATCCAGATTATTTGAATCAAGTGTGTTGCTCCTTGAAGAGCTGAAAAACAGGCATGGCCATGGCCCTTGAAGACCGACTTTGAACACTCCTGCTTTAGATACTCGAAGGAGACTAAAGTAATCTGTTGAGGTGACAATGTACAATGTTTTGACATGTATGTCTGTTTTCATCAAGCATGCGGTAAATAATTCTGTTAGATTTGTATATTTGTTTGCCTCCAGGCAGGCCTAATTTGGGTCGTAATCATGACAAACATTCTCTTGAACTGTAACGACAGCACTTATGTGCTAAATGTCACTTGTATTCAAATTGTTTTTGCTGGCCCAAACTTTCTAGCCAGAATAAAGGCTCTGTAAAATGAATGGTTTTTGGGTCTACTCATTTTCTCAATGTTTTCACCAACTGGGTTTCTTGCTCCTCTTTCCATGTAATTCTCAATGAAGCTATCGTGTTTGATATTTTTTTCTGGACGCCCTTCCCGATCTCAACATTCATTGTGGCAGTCAAGTAATATTTTCCAGAACCTTATTTGGATCATTTAAGCAGTGACGTGCAGTCAGGGGAGGCAGGGCAGGTGAGGCAGTGCCTCACCTGTCAAATGAAAAAATAAATTAAGCAGTTATATTCATTTAGTGATTTGTACTTTAAAGTTCGTTTCCATTTAACGTAACCACTTTTGGATGTTTTTTCAAAATCGCTGAATTTTCACATATACCGTTCAAATACTAAGTAGAGACGAGCGGTGAGGCAGCAGCCGGCTGAGCCTCACCATTGATTGTGCAATGACTATGCTAACTGTGCTGGCTTGCTCTGCAGTGAGACCGCATTGCTGTCCATCTGCATATCGCTATTATAGTGTTCCAAAACTTTTAGTATATGAACAAAATGTATACACTTTAGCTGGTGTATATCATGTAGAGTCACTGTACATTATAAACACTGTACTACAGTACGTCTGTGTAAGCTCTCAGTCGTACAGGAGTGGTCCATCGATGAGAAGGTTTCTTCAGCCGTCATTTGTACAAATTTGAAGGTTTCGGACGTTTCGCCTCCTATCCAAGAGGCTTCGTCAGCGAACTAAAGTCTGACTGGTCGTATCGGCCCTATTTATATATCACTAATGTCCAGCCATGACGGCGCCGGACACGGCTATGATAGGTCCCTACTCTCAGGTTGGGGGGAGCAGTACATTTGCACCTAAAAGCTAGCAACCACTCATTTGACGACAATGAGGTTAAAATCTTAGCGAAAGAACATTGATGGTTTGAAAGGGGGGTAAAAGAAGCGAATCTTATAAAACAACAAAATCCTTCATTAAACCGGTCTGGTGGGGTGAGGTTCAATTTGGATCGTTCTTACAATAGCCTGCTTAGGCAAAACAGGTTAGGCAACATTCGTAATGCTGATGAGGTGATACCGGTGGGAGTGGGGGAAATGGGCCAGTCGTTAGTCAGGAATGTAGGAACAATCAGTGGGGCCACAGGGAGTGGTCCTCTGCTCCCCCCAACCTGAGAGTAGGGACCTATCATAGCTGTGTCCGGCGCCGCCATGGCTGGACATTAGGGATATATAAATAGGGCCGATATGACCAGTCAGACTTTAGTTCGCTGACGAAGCCTCTTGGATAGGAGGCGAAACGTCCGAAACCTTCAAATTTGTACAGATGACGGCTGAAGAAACCTTCTCATCGACTGTACTACAGTGTTTATTTTATTTTATTTTGATCAAAACGGTGTGCGTAGGTGAGGCACATAGTTCTCCTGCCTCATGACAGGGGGCGCTGGTGATTACAGATTCTTCTTGCATCTCCTTGGCTGCACAATAATAGAATTAGCGAGACCAAGCTACAGTAAACAGTGAACAAGATAAGTGCAACCATCCAGTCATTTTTTCGTGTTGGTTGGCCTTATTTTCAGAATGGAGGATTACATATCTAAATTGAAAGAAATAGAGAGACTTTTAAAACTGAAGAAGGATAAGGAAGGCTTCTACAAAGAGGTTATCAATGCCTTTCTTCAGAAGGAGCGGCGCATTTATTAGTAAAGGTAACACGATAATCACGTTTTTTTATTCTTTTTTTCTATGCTACAGTTTATATAAAGAATGCTGACATGACATTTTAAAACAAACATGTTAACTGTTGTCAATCAAATGGTGAATAAGCTGCTCTGTAGAGTTCATGTTTGTAAATCTGATTGTGATGACATCAGTGCCTCACCAGCCATGAACCTCACCGCCCGTCACTGCATTTAAGCCATGCCATTAATTAGCTCAGCAACCCTCCTGAATTGAAGGATGTTGTTTAAGAATAGTTGGGAACAGAGCAATGGACCCGGGCAAGACCTGATTTGTTCCTTTCAGCTTCCAGATGGAACCATGCCAGTACTTAGTCAGCTGTCGGTAACTCTTGTTTGGGTTCCCCCAATGGCTCCACCCTGCTCTTACTCCCTGCAAGCAGGCACATTGTACTACAGTTTTGGCAAGCTCATGCTCACACAGATTGAATAAAAAGCATAGGGGGGCTTAATTTGTTCATTAGCTACGTTCGAAGAAAGGCAACAGTGTGCGGACAAGTTGCTTGTTTTTATTTTTATCTCAATTTAATTTTGGGGGTTGAGATCATTTATTTTCTGGAGTGTTGTCAGTGTTTTGGTTAAAAAAAAAGGTCCGGCCCATTAAGAAGTGGCAAAATATGTTTATCTGGATCCCATTACAAGTGCACTATATATATAGATGGCCATGCTTACCCAAATGTTCCTAATGAGCGAGACCCTGGATGGCGTCATGAGGTTCCTGTGGGCATAGGTTCCGGCTCGTTATCACCACACAGGGGCATTGATCTCATCGCCACATGCATGCTTATCCCCTTCCCAGCCTCCCAACGACATAGACTCGCGACTAGCTAATGAATTATGTGGACACATTGATCATGTGATTGAGAGCCATCTTTTCGCACTCAGGGTCAATGTCAGCTCGTTTTCAGAGTGCTCATGGAAAAGCTTAGCTTCCAAAGTATCTGGCCAGTCATGATGGTACATTTATGTGTCAATTCATTTCCACTTTTTAGAATGTGAAACCAGCTCATTTTTTAATTTATGGGAACACACAGACGGCTTTAGGATCATTTGACAAAAAGCTTTTGACAAGATGACATAGCCACTATTCTTGAATATTTATTGGCCATCCTATATTTTTAAACAACAGGCAATGTCTTCTTTTGGGTTTTTAAACTTAGTAAATACACACTTGAGCAATATTTTATTTACCTGTTTGTGTGCAACCGTATATGATTGCGGTGAGCAATGCCGTGTTCTGTAACTCAAATAAGATGCTGTTTTTACTTTCCTGAAAATGTGTGTTTCGGAGACAGCAGGAAAGGGGGGTGTTCTTCCCTTAAGCTATAACACACCATAGATATCCTACACTCATGTATACATGAGCATAAAGACATATCAATAGCCCCGGATAAATCTTTGTTTCTTTCTACAATTATGATCCCATTGTTTACTTCCCAACGATCTCACTCATTCGAACAAAATTCAATGAATATTATTTTATTTACTGTGAACATAAGTAACAGTGGAGAGCACAGACCACAGCGAACTGCTTTGTCTGGAAGTGTCTTTCACCCCCACACTTCTGCCCCGCCCCCCACCTGTCCTCCCTTCAGACTTTGTTTCAAGGCTTTGCGTTAAGGCATCCTCTCTAAGGACACCCAAAGACATCCATCTTGAGCTCTCTGCACACAGGTCCATTTTGTTTCTCTCTCTGTGCCCCAAGATAAATATACAGCTTGTTTTTATTCCCTGGTAGTGATGGATCATGTCGAAAAAAGTAAAGGAAACACTTTTTTGAAAGTGAATCAGTATATGGTGGAGGGATAACACGCATAAGGGGAAGTAAAAGAAGAGTCACAATGAGATACAGGAGGGTTTATGTTGCCAATTCAAGGACTGCAATACTCCACAAGCTATCTTTGAGGCATGTTGCAGCTTGCTGGGCCAAAGTCAAAGCAGCCACCACACTTGGAAGTCATAAGGGCGGCCTGTGCAGTTCTGAGCTGTTGCTTCGAGCTGCTGGCACACCCGGGTCTCCCAGGCCAACCTATGCTCTTCTTTGCTTGGCTAAAGATTTTTTTTTATTCCAGGGGAATCCCAGAGTCACATTCAGTGTACAATTGCAGTCACTGCGTGCCACAACCATATTTTCAGCCTTGAGGGTTTTTTTCCTCCTAACATTCATCATCACCATCATTATAACAGATAAATAATCCTGATTTAGCACCCTTTGTAACTCGGCACCAATTGTGAAAGCACTTTCTACTTTTGGATGTAACAGGAAGCCACAAAATACACCCCCAAATGGGTTTGTCCGACAAAAAGACTTCAACCACATTTTTTTTAACTTTTCGCCCCATTGGGAAGATTTTATCCTAACAGTGTGAAATAAATTTTCTACATGGGTAAACTGTAACCATTAGTGGTTGAATTTTAATGAAGAGATCTTAGGTCTTCCAAGTGTCCGGATTCTAAGCTATGCTATAATTTTAATGACAAAACATTTTGGTTGGGGGGAGAAGAGGAAAGCAATTTTAAAGCCGAGTCTCCCTGGCTCTCTAAGAGGGAGAGGTTTGGCAGCTCCCTTCGAATTGATAGCTATTTAGCTCACAGATAGCCATCTGTTTTAATGCATTAATTTTGTATTAACAGTGCTGCCAAATGTAATGGTAGAAATTAGGGTCTGGACTTAATGGCTTGTGGTTTTGCGTACGTGCACAAGTCTGTCTGTGCATGTGTGTTTATATGTGTTGTGCTTTTTGTCTATACTTTTATTTGTGTCTGTGTGCGCGTGCTGTATTATAAAGCTCCATTGGGAGCTATTCACCGGAATTATCGTCTCTGCGTCTCCCATCCACCCTTCCTGTAATACCCACCTCAATTTTACGTGAGTCCGACTCTCACCAACCACACAGTTTTGTGTTAAAGGTGCACTTTTACTTGCATGTTTAAGTGGATAGAAATGTAGATGTATGCCGTGCCCTTGGTGGGTGGTGAAACTGATGCAGGCGTTGGGTGCCCACTCAAAGGGCAAGGTGCACTGTGGAGTTGTGAGTCAGAGGATGGGGTGGTGCCCATCTCTTTCTCACTTTACCTGAAAAAGCACAGAGCAACTGCCTCCGCAGAGAGAGGGAAGGAGCACCACCCCTGGACAATCTGTCTTTGATTTTACAGGCTGATAGATTCCACATTTAAATGTATACATGTTAGGGCCATGTACACATAAATTTTGTCAAGCTGATGCCGGATCCGATATTTGGCAGGATAAAATTGCTCTGATTAATTGGCCTTTTTAAATTTAAAAATATATGTTGGGGTAAGTTAATGAATACAACCAGAAAGATATGCAAGGCAGGCAGACTATTGACTATGTTCAGTCAATTCACACTGACTGACTATATACTGTAACTCGTTGACAATATGTTGTCCTTCTGTATTTCTTCAATTTATGAACATAGAAGAAAATGTACAGATCCCCCTCCCCTAAACATCCTTGTCTTTCTTATCTTGTAATTTGGTGAATGACTTTTCAAACACATTTTAGAGTTCGTTGTACTAAGTTCATCCTGTCTACTTGATATCTAATTTAAAGCAGATGCTTTACTTACAGAGAGTGTAGGTGTTCAAATACCTGACATGTTTCGGCATATACTTCCGCCTTCGTCGTATACTTCGACGAAGGCGGAAGTATACGCCGAAACATGTCAGGTATTTGAACACCTACACTGTCTGTAAGTAAAGCATCTGCTTTAAATTACATTTTAGAGTTGTTTATTTCTCCAGTTCAGCATCCCGAAGCTTTGCATTGTTTTTTTGTCATATTAGTCATTTCTTGACCTTGACTACCATATTTTCCGCACTATAAGGCACACCTAAAGGCCTTCAATTTCTTCAAAAGCTGACCATGTGCCTTTAATCCGGTGCGCTTATACATAGAAATATGTCGTTCGTTGAAGGTGCACTTTATAATCTGGTACGTCATAATGTCCAGAAAATCCAGTACTCACAAACGAAGCGTTTTTTTTTTTTTTTTTTTTTTGGAAGATCAGACTTCCAATGGTTAATGATGACAATGTTAACATACAGCACACCCCAGAACTTGTGCTGAATGCATTTGAGGCCGTTACACTTATTGGATCCATGCCCCTGTCATGGCAAACCTCCCCCGCTGCAATTTGCTCCACAGCACCCCGTCTCCTGAGGCCTCCATAGGGTGATTAGAAAACCCAGAGCCATGCAGAACAACTCCTTCCAGCTTAACATGACTTTTTCATTAAGCTGGTAAATTCCTGCACTCCCAGTTGTAGGTGATTTATCAACAAGCGGCTTCATTGCAGATTCATAGGAAACAGACACAGTTCTGTCTGTCTTATGCATTATGTTAGTGTGCACATGTGAAATAGTGGCGGAGATGGGGCCAATTCTGTTTACTGTATCCCCCCCCCCCCTGTGAAATACAATCTCGGAGCATTTACTGATATGTGTTTTATGCTATCATGTCAACTTAGTGGTTATAGACTGTAAGTGAGTGCGAGCTGACAACCATCCTGCTGGTTGAGCTTCAACCGTGTTGACTGACTCTGAGCCGCACCCAGCTGCCCAGGGTCACGGCAGGAGCAGAGGTGGTGCAAGGGCTGCTTTACAGGTACAATTGTTTGATGTTATAGACTGAGCTACAGGCACTGGAACAAGCCACTCTTAGCTCTGTTGAGGCCACGGTCCTCGCCAGTCAGTCTACAGGTGAATTATGGCTCACGCTGGAGCAGCCGGTCTCAGGTTTACTCCTATATAAACCCCGGGCTTTTTATGGGAAACTATAAAACTCCCAGCATTTTTCCCCTACCTCCTGAGACGAGCTTTGAAGTTTTAGTCAGGTGCTGTCATTTTTTTCTTATCCAACTTGACTTCACATAGATGTCTAGGTCTGTGAGTCATTTGCAGTGAAAATTTGTTTTAATTCAGGACATCTGCTAGGACTAAGAGCGGTTCGCGTTGATGGATTTGGTGTTGTCTCTTACGAATCTCTCTGCGCCTCACTTCCGATGCAATATTTGTGCACTGAGGAAAAGTGAGGGGAGTGGGGGTCCTCATAATATCTACCACCACCTATTCATGACATCATGGATAGCTTAAAATGAGGAGAGAAAAGAGAGCATGCAGAGACAGGGCCTTCTGCAATCACCTAATAACTCTATTACATTGTACTGTGGGGCTTCCAAAAAAAGGAGGTTGAAGAAAGAGCTTTTCCTTTTCCCCGGAAGCGGCGTCTTAATACACATTTTAGTTGTTAAAAAGACGAATATGAAACACAAAAAAATGTAATACAATGTCTTGCAATTCCTCACGGAAATATTATAATATTACCAGAAAGAAGCCAACGGTGGGACACAGTGACACACGCCTGTCAAGGACGTTTACCATGGTTGACATTTTCATCTCTATCCTTTTCCCCTTTTCGTTGATATCTGATTTGAATGGTATGTGATTACATTGACAATGTGTGCAGGACATCTAGCTTGGTTTTGACATGTCTTCAGAGACTTTATGTGAGGCTGAGGCAGGAGATTAATGATCTTGTGGAGAGGTTCAAGCTTTATGCAAACAATGGGGGAAAATGTTGGCAGTGCAAAGTAGACTCAGCGTACAACTTGAATCTTTGCCTCTTTTAATTAGATGAATAGAAAAATAAATGGTAAACTGCTTAGTTTATATCTTCTTTTCCTATCGGCTTTTCCCTTCAAGGGGTTGTCCTCCATATTCAGAGGTTTGATTTGCATGTTTGTTTTGGCCAAGCTTTTACATCGGATGCCCTTCCTGACACAACACTCTGTATCTATCCGGGCTTGGGACCGGCACAATAAGACACTGGCTTGTGTCCCCTTGTGGCTACAGAACAAGCAACTGTATGAACTTGATAAAGATGAAGATGCTTATGAAAAGGCTCCCAAACACAAAATGGTCATCGGCATAGCAGCATTCAAACAAATCAAAACTATACTCACCATTTGATGACAATGCTCTGATCTTACTGTGAAATGGGCATCTCTATATAAACAGTTAAAAAAAACAGTCCTGATCACTGACATGCGGCCACATTCTTAGGACCCAACTCCCAACTTCCAAAATTTCAATTGGTTACCAATACTAGCGTGCTTCATTTTCTCACCTGTGTTATATTTGGATGTCGTACACTATTAGATTTGAATCCATACACGAGCGTCAAATAGTAACTGTATACTTACTCAGCCAAAATGTATGTCCACGAGACATGTGTACAAAATGAGCCACCATGGGCCGACTGAGGCCGACTGTTGATTGCTTCAGCAAACAACATAGGTTGATTCAGAACTAATGGACTTTGTTCGCTATGGACGGACATTTTGAATTCCAAATAGACACTACTGTTTCTGTTGATTATATCCATTAAATTCGATGTCCGTTGATTCCGGATCTGTTAAATCGAGATTACAACGCATATTTCTTCTTGTCAAACCAGAACAAATGGAAAACGTCTGCTGATTGACATTGAGTGCAGGCACATCAAACACCCAGCTGGATGCCGCCGGAGTGTGATGTTGAGGTGTCAAATGACAGATGTGGCACAAGTGTCCATGCAGAGCGAGGGGCTCTTAAGAAGCAACCAGTGAGATACTTTAAGATAATGGTCAATAACTGGCTTGCTCACACCAGGTCCGGTCTTGCATCATTGATTGAGCAATGCAGGAGGTAATTAGACTTGAGGCTCTAGTGTGACATGTCTTTGTCGTACTATGGTGTCACTTGGGGTGTATTTTGATACTGCTGGGTGAAGGCTGAAGGCCTGCACGAGTGTCTCTGTTTAGCCACGGAGGAAGTGATGGGTTTGACTGGTCAATACCAATGCTGATTTACTGTCCTACGCTGGTCGTCCTCCTGTTGCGGAATTTTCCGGTGGCCCTCTTGCCTTTCAAGGCGTGCGTTGCCGCGCTCCATGATGAAGTTGGGATTTAACTCGCTTTGATCAATATTTAGTATCCCGAGCGTGAAACAGGCAGATGTTTGGAGTTTTCTTTTCGGAGGTGGGAGGCTTGTGTTGAGTGAAGGGAATCAATGCTCTTTCCGTCTGCTGGTCTGCCGAGCTCATGGCTTCTGAAGACTAGCTGATGCTGTTGCTGTCCGCTTTTGCATTCGGGAGACTTTTGTGCCCCCCGCCACCACCCACCCTACGCCCAGGGCTCTCTTGTTCTGTTAGGGTGCTAATACAGACACTCAGTGCAGACAAAGTGCACAGTCCAAACAGTTGTTCTGAAATGGAAGAGATCTGGATGTTAAACAACAGGACTGTGATTGTGAATTGATTTGTTCATTTGCCAACTGTGTGAGCAAAAGTACCGTCCACAAGAACCACTTTCTCACTTTTTCTCTCTTTGCTCTCTCTCTCTCTCTCTTTCTCTCTCTCCCCGTTTCCTCCCACAGCACCTGCAGCAGCACGAAAATGCGGTGGAGGGTGATGCCTGCTACTACCACTGCATGCTGTGCAACTACTCGACCAAGGCCAAGCTCAACCTGATCCAGCATGTGCGCTCCATGAAGCACCAGCGCAGCGAGAGCCTCAGGAAGCTGCAGCGCTTGCAGAAGGGCCTGCCTGAGGACGATGAAGACCTCAGCTCCATCTTTACCATTCGCAAATGCCCCTCTTCAGATACAGGTGAGACATCTTCTGTTGTGTCTTTCATCTCTGTTTTAAATTGACTATGTGCACAAAATGTGAGAGTCAACTTCCCACTAAACCTAAATTAAACATTTGTTGTCCTTTTGCATCTATACCAAGTAGCACTCCTTTGGGAAGACTTTCTACAATATGTTGGAGTGTCTGTGGCAGTTTTTACTTGTTTGCCATTCATGAGATTCAATGGTACAGCTTTTGTACTTGAAATCCTTGAGAGACAAGCTCACAATGTACAGTATGGTGAAGTTCATCTCAGGGGAGATTGGTTGTGTGTCAGGCAGAACTCGCAGATTCTTCCAAGTCAAACAAATTTAAATATGCCTTTGTGCACCTAGCATTTTTGCACTGGGGACAGGAAAGTGGCCTTCAGAGTTGAATGCATAAAAATGCCCCAAGTTAATCAGTCACACACAAACACCGATTGACTATTAAGTATTTTGTTATTTTTGCTGCATATGCATGTGCCTCTTTATGAACACATCATCAGGTCAGTGACATAAAGTGCAATCATATTCATAATGGAATGACTTCGACATGATCAAGAATAAGGAGGCCATGACTTTCCTTACAAATAAAACAATCAAAGTTAATCAGTTGTATTAAGTTCATCTTGTCTACTTGATATCTAATTTAAAACAGATTCTTATCTTACAGACAGTGTATTGTCGGTGTTCAAATACCTGACATGTTTCAGCATCTACTTCCGCCTTCGTCAGAATGTCGCGCCATTTTCAGCTGGTGTTGCTATGGGGGCGTGACCTACCGGTCAGCAACACCAGCTGAAAATGGCGCGTCACAACAACATCCGCGACACTCTGACGAAGGCGGAAGTAGACGCCGAAACATGTCAGGTATTTGAACACCGGCAATACACTGTCTGTAAAATAAGAATCTGTTTTAAATAAAAGTTAATCACTTGAATTCAAAACAGTTTTTGTATCTATTTATTCATCAATTGAATGTACCTGTAAACATAAAGTACATTTTTTGGAAATGGGACCCAACACAGAAATTACTGTTTTTTTAACAACCGTTACAAAATGTAATTGTTAAAACAATCAACTTGATAAAAGCCATGTCAAATCATATCTGGGTTAGGATTAAGGTTAGGTAATCTGTTTAGCCTAATGTGCTAAAGCTGCCTAATGCTGAACTGTCAATGAAATGCCATTTCTATAACCTGGAAATATTGATGCTACTATAATAATAATAATAATAATAATACATTTTATTTCAAGCGCCTTTCAAAACACCCAAGGACACTTTACAATAAAAACAATAAAACAAAGCACATAACAATAAAACCATAAGTAAAATGATACATAATAAAATAGCAGATCGAACTATACATTGAAAGCAATTTTAAACAAGTGGGTTTTGAGGTGAGCCTTGAAAATAGGGAGGGAGTCAATATTACGGATGTTGGGTGGAAGAGAATTCCAGAGTTTGGGAGCAGAGCGGCTGAAAGCTCTGCATCCCATCGTGGTGAGACGGGCAGAGGGCACATAGAGGTGAAGGGAGGATGAGGATCTGAGGGACCGAGAGGGAACAGAGATTTGAAGCAGGTCAGAAAGATAGGGAGGGGCAAGGTTATGGATGGCTTTGAATGTAAACAGAAGTATTTTGAATTTGATACGATGTTTAACAGGTAGCCAGTGGAGTTGCTGGAGGACAGGGGTGATGTGGTGAAAGGAGGGGGTTCTAGTGATGATCTGGGCTAAAGAATTTTGGACGAGTTGGAGTTTATGGAGAAATTTCTGATTGATACCGAAGAGAAGTGCGTTGCAATAATCGATGCGGGAGGTGACGAGACTGTGGATAAGAATAGCAGTGGTGTGAGGGGTGAGCGAGGGACGGAGACGGTTCGGTCAGCATCTTCTTCATGCCAGCATATACAGCAAGTGCATGTTTGAGCCACGAAAATACACCCACTTAAATCTTTTCGTGTCTGGAACTTATTCCGCCAAGTCATCTTGGGGCTTTTCCATGACGTGACTATGAGGCACTCTACATCAGCCACATCAGCGGGAAGCCTCTGTCCGCATTCTGCCTGTAAAGACAGACTTCTTTTACTCTCCATGATGTGCGAGCACTCACTGCTCACAATGAGGTGCTCTAAAGTTCCTTTTCAAATTCCCCTGTCCGGACGATGCATTTTCTGCTTGTAGGCATAGCTAGATAGCTAACTTTATGTTGCAAATATTCTGGGTGAACACTGTTGTAATGAATGGTGCTTAATGTATGTCAAATGCCAGATTCCAGTGTGTTAAATAGGGCTGTTTTTGCCATGCAGCCCCAAAAAAGATGGGAAAACTAAAATAGTGTGTTGTGCTAAAATACTTCTCAGTCTTCAGACAGTGTTTTTAGAAAGAATCCTCAAGCATGTATTTAGAACCACATTTCTGAGTTCACCTGACAGTGGCTTGAAGACACAAGAAGACACGAGCATTGATGTTCAAAGCAGTACTAAGTCAGGAGGCAGTTGTGGCAAGGAGAAGGACATCAGTGGACAAAACACACATGCTTGGCTAAAACAAAGTGCCCAGATTGCTCATTTATTATGGACTGATTAGGATGAGCGAACTGTGGTCAATTAACACACTGTCTTTGTACAGATTTGGTTTTCTAATCACTTAAACTCGTGTGCCCTTACAAAGGGGCTCTATTGTGTGTCCCAGCAAGAGGGAGACATTACATCCCTCGCACACATACTCACTGTCTGTGTTATGGAAGAAAAAAGGGCAGACTATGAAGACGCTTTGTTCCATGGAGGCAGGGATAATGAAGCCAGCGGCCCGGAAATTGCGCAAAAGGCAGTCACAGATCTGAAGCAAATCATTAGAGAACATATTTAGCTGAGCAATTACGGACAATTAAGCTTTCTGCTCACTGCACTCCAAATATGTTAATGACTACAGTACAGTGGACAAGTGAACATGCAACGGCAAGAGGAAAGGCTATTTAGGTTAAAAGGGTTGGCTCTTTTGTGTAGATGAGAGTGGAGGCATGGTTTGGACTTAGATCGGTTTTATTTTTTTCTTGGTGGATGTGCTTATCAATCCGTTTTTTTTTTTTTTTTTTGTCGTTTTGTTATTCATTGTTTGATGTGCGTATTGCACATTTTAGGACGAAAGCCTAAGGTTAGGGCTAATGGAGCCCTTTGCTGTGCCTGTACACCGATTATATCACACTCACATACACACAACTGCCTGTGGATCTTTTCGGTGCAGTCACTTCAGTTATAGTCTTACAGTAATGATACTGCGAGGACATGCCATGAAAAATACAATTGTACCCTTATATAACAAGCAAGTAGCCAAACCACATGCGATTATAAACGACTTCTTGAATTGTGTTCAGTCGAGTGAGGGTTTTTTGTCAAAATAACACTTTTTGGTACGCTGACAATCAGCTAATGATTGGTTGAAAGAAAAATGCAGAAAATAGAAACCACCAGCATGTGTTTTCCAGGAAAATTAGAAGTTGTCCCCCACTCCCCTTGATAAAGTAAACATGTTCATTCATTCATTCAAAAAAATCAGAAAATGGCTGAATCCGCCGGCACAGAGCGGTGAGTATGCTATGGTCCATAGTTCTGTAATCCTCATTGTTAGTCTGACTTGTTTGAAATCATCATGTTCAATGTTGTTTCACTTTCAAAATACATGTGACTATATTGAAAACCACTGGTGTCAAAAAATAAACAACCAAAAAGCTCTACAAAATAAAATAATTACTCTGAACAAATAAATTAACAAATATATCCAAATCATACTAAACTATAACATTTTACTCAAACTGACTGAATAAAAAATACATAATTGAATATATAAAATATTATAAACTCCCTTGGCATGCATATCTGCTATATATATCTGGTGACCCTGTGATGGCTCACACTACAGATCCTGTGTAGCGGCCATTGCTGCAAGTCATCTACAGTAAAGTCTCGTTATATCGATATCGGATATATCGATAGTCCCGGTTATATCGATACTATTTCTATGCACGCACGACATCCCGGATATATCGATAGTCCCGGTTATATCGATATTTTTTCGGACTCCCTTGAATATCGATATAACGAGACTTTACTGTATTTAGATAGTTGAAAATTGGATTTCAGATGTTGCAAATCAGTCACTAAAGTATATATAAAATTGCTAAGTACCTAAAACTAATGTTGTCTTAAAATTACGCTATCCCAGTGTTCATTGTATGTGACCTTTTCACCGGCCAATTGGCTTGCCAAAAGGGAGTTTCTCCACCACCGGGACTTGCGTGTCTTTATAGTGTGCCTTGAAGGTTTGGAGCGTGTTTGACGATGTTCAGATGATCTATCACACCCACAGTTAGGCCTCCTTTGCTAAATAACCTTTGCAGTGGTCTGTACTTTTGATGAAAAACTGATGTCTCAGGCTCCATGCTTATTAATAGGGTGCACTCATAAATCGACTTTTTGTAACAGATTCTACCACAATGTCAACTGAAATAGCAGCACAACTAGAGTCGTGTTGCTTTCGCCGCATTGACAAGATCAGGATTTATGTTGCAATAGACACAGCAAAACGATTACAGCAAATTGTACGGGACTACTCTAGTGAAAACAGAGTTGGTTTAAATGTCTGTCACTGTAAACTTTCATTCTACGTGGCAAGGTCCCACATTGTAATATCTCGAATAAACTGCCACAGGCCTGCTCGTAGCTCCTCCCCTTTACGCAGCTGAACCTTTTATTCCCTCTTAGTGTAATATTTAATTTCCTCTCCATTAGTACTTCTGTGACACATGGCTCTCTTTTGTGGTCAAAGCATACTTGCTAAGTAATGGAACCTTGCCTGGCTCGTTAAAACAAAGTTACCCTTGGAACTGTGGGTCACCTTCATGGCAATTCCCTGGCTTGCTGCTGCTGTTTTGTGATTCTGACAGCGGTTATAGTGTTAGTTGCTGTTAGCACCCCACCTAAAAAAAACGCCCAAGATTACACAATGGGGTAAGAAAACAGTCAATTATATATGGTCGTCAACTGATACCTCTCTCTGACATTTCCATGAGTGATAGACTCAAATGAGGTGGGCCCACATCCAGCCTTGTGTATTTTACACCCATCCACTTTGCATAGTAATGTTTCCAATGAGGGTGCAGGAAATGCAGGCTCCAGGGATTTCGTGCCACATATTCCCTCCATGGTGGATGACTGAGGAGAGCAAAAACAGCAGAAATGAGCTACTTTCCAATTAGACTTACACAGGAAAAAAGGCCTACATTGTCTTAACTCTTACTTGTACTGGCAATGTGCTATTGAGGCAAGTCGCTCAGTGGCCCCGCCTCCATTTGTCTTCCTTCTTTTAACCCTTTATCTCGGGGTGAAACCAAGGAGGCCTCAGTGGGATCCCAGCCGCACAGCTGCCCTTTGTGCAGAGATGCCTGACGAGAAGCCACTTTTTACGACACTTACTGCACATATTGGGCCAGAATAGACCATTAGCAGAAATGCACTTCGTCTGCATTTAATTAGGCACACACAAAGACTTCTTTCCAAAGTTCACTTTTTCCTGTATTTTTTATGTAATGGCTATTTGTGGGGCTTTAATTGTGCCAGGTTGTTCCGAATAGATTGACTGTCATATCATTCATAGGTAGTTGATCATATCATAGTGCGGCCCTTGAAATGGTGGTGGCTCTTTTTTTCTTTTCTTTTTCTTTTTAGGTCAATGCTTGTGTGTTCTACATACTTGGCAATAAAGATGATTCTGATTCTGATTCTGATTCTGATTCTGACGCTCGTTCCAACATTTGACGCCGAGAGTGCTTTCGAGTTGTAGAAGTCATTTAAAATAGCTATACAAGAGCCAACATATTTGAATGCATTACCTCACAGTATGATGCAGTACACAGTTGCACCGTAATGTCTGCCCAGGAAAACCCATACGCTGTATTAAATGTAACCATTGAGTTGGAGCCTGTTAAAAATAATTTAATGTTGCCCACTGAAGCGGATAGGGTTTCTTTTTTTTATAATGTGTGTCATTTCATGAAGCTAAAATATGTTTCATTGGTGACATCCAGCATATGTATGTGTGTTTGCATACATGTGTGTATTAAGGAAGCAAACGTGCCTGACAGTGGATTAGTTCCTGCTGTAAATCTTCCGCAGTCACAGATGGCAGGCTCTTGATCTCTGGGCTGTGACGGCTTGGCTCTCAGCACGGGAGGAAATCCCTGCCCCTGTGAGCTGAAGAGGCCTGGGAGGAGAAGGTTGAAGCTCGGCTACATGGACGGCCACCAGTCATTGTTAGCCGAGTATGTAGACACAGGAGCCTGGGGTGTTCAAGGGCAAAGACTGGTTTGGAGAGGGCTTATTATTTTGCGACCCTGTGGTTGTTTCTTCCACCATGGCACTGGAGCTTGTAAGTGGAGTCTAAACCTCCAGTTTAGATCAGTGTTACTTTTTTTTTCAGTTTGAGAAACTGGCCAGAGGATGCATGTGCATTATTAAATGGAAATGAGACAAAAGGATGCATACAAATGACTGCATCATAGCGTGATCCAAAATGAGATCCATTACTTGTTTCACTAAAAGGGGTGCACTTCCAGGGTCACACACCTAATAGCGAGGCCTGTCCTGACAACAGATGCATTTCTCTTCCCACCCCCCTTCTCTCATGCATAATTCTTGAGACATACAAAAAACTGCGAAATAGGCTCGTGACAAAGAATATCTTCCCCAATGAAGCAAATTCAGCGAAGTCACTTGCAGTTCACATGCTTTCAGTAGGATCTGTTAACAAATATGTCGTTTTATTGAACAGTGCATTTTCACCCATTTGTCGTTCCATCACACAGAATGCCTGGCTTCCCGCTGAGGCTATTAATTTTGAACTATGTGCATGTCCAGTGGCCAGTTTAAAGCTATACGAGCCAGGTAATATTACAGTTGAGCCACGCCACGCTCTGGTGGCGTGCAAGGGGTCATGAGCTTTTTTTCTCTCCCCAGATCGGAGCAAAACAGACAGTAGCCCCCTTTCTGGGATGTTGAATGCAAAGTAAACCTTTCCAGAAACAGGATATTGTAGCTCTAACCACCAGAATCCTCTCCATGCCACATTATAGCCAATCTAAAATTATGTTTCATAGTCAGACAGTGGTGCAATGCGCTTTTAATAAAGGCGGGTTATTGCCCTGGTGATGCAGATTGGATATGAGGATGAAAATTGTGCGGGCCGGGATGAGTTTGGGCCCCAGAGGGGCCTGCAGCTCAGTCAGACCTCCGTCAGCCGCCTGCCTTCTAATCCCTGTCCGAAGGGCATTGAGACGGCATCGGAAATTGTTTGCTGTCCATGGAACGTGCCAGGAAATTCATAAATGCCCTTTTACTTTTCTTCTTGAAAAATTTACAGAAGACACACAATTTATTAAAAAAGCCTAAGCAGTGGCTTTAAAGATTTATTTATCAGCATTTGCATGACCCTTCTTTGCCTCTCAAAACAAGCGAGCCTTCTGTTCCATTTACCATCTGCTTTGGTTTGAATATCACCCTGTAAAAAGAAAAGCCAATTTGCAATTCTAAACTATTATTTTGTCCAAGACTTTGAGACGTTATATAAAGAGATGAATTTAACAAAAGACAAAATCAAATCTCAAAACAGCCTAGCAGACGAAACAAAGTTTCTGTTTACCAAATCATGTGCAGAAAGCTATCATGTTTGGAGAAGGGAAAGGCCCGGTTTAAGTGGAATGTGATTTGAGAGTGTGATGGACTGAAGACCAATGCAGGGTTTACGCTGTCTTTTGCCTCAAAGTTAGCTGCATTTCACATTGTGCTAAGCAGTACGCAATTCGTTATCGGCTAACACATCGATTGTTGAATTTCTGGTGCAACTCACACCCGCATATTTTAACAAATTATTCAAGTCTCATGGCAGTATGTTGTGATGATAGACAGCATGTACATTGTGTGTTTTTTTTTCTAACATATCATTGAGGAAAAGAGTAAAACAAACATCTTTGTTACTTCCCTCAAAATAATGATTTTGCAAAGTAGTATCATCTGCACTCGGTGAAAGACCATTTTGGAAATGCCATCATAATTCACTATACAATCGAGTTACATTCATTGTACACGATTAAACCATTCAGCAATTGCCTCTCAATAATCACTGCACATGTGATAACCACCACTAGGAGAAGAATCACATTTCTCTGTCCTGTTCCTAACTCATGTTATAATGTAGCTGCACTAATGGCTATGCCTTGGTTCTTCTTTTGGCAGCCTGTAGAATGTTCGTCCCTTCTTTTGTGCCTTTCTGTCGTGTCACCCTCGTGAACGACAGCTGTCTATCATCGTAAAAGTGTGATGTTTCCTCAAATTAGACACACATTTTCTCTACTGCCAAAATTCGTTTAATGTTTGGCACAGAGCTGGATCGAAATGTGTGATGTCAACTCCTGGATCTCTATTGCCTTTTGTCTGCCATCTTTTATGCCACATTATAAATAAAAGCAATGTTAAAGCCTTCAAACTTGCATGCGGGCATACTGTGTAATATCAGGATAGACACGGCGTCAGATTGAACTATGAAAGAGTACGAAGGGCTCGGCCCAGTCATCAAGTCCATTTTCAGAGCGGCCTGGTAGCACATTATACGATTAGTTTTCCTCTCTCATCATGTCCAGACTAAGCTCTCCTTGAAAACGGATCCAAAAGATAGACAGTCCATCAGGAGACAGCCATCTCATTTGTTCTTACGTGCTAATGAGTTCTATTTTCAGGCGCCGGCGCTTTACTGCTGGATATCAGCGCAGACGTGGCGGCGGTTGGTGTTCGTTGCTGGGTGGTAGGATCTTGAGGAGTAGGAAGTAATGCAAGGAGCCCTGCCGCCTATCATGCCACTCACACGGATTGACCACAACCCCCAGAGGGGCTGTCACTCAGGAGCGCAGGATGGAAGTCAGTGGTTGGGGAAAGACGGAGCAGCAGAAGAGCGAGCCGATTAAGTGACAAAGACATATTGGTTGTGAAAGCGTACGTTATGGAAACAGCTGTCTCAGTTTAATATAAGTCCAAGGAGTGAAGGAAAACAATGAGAAAGTGCCGGACAGTGCCGGAGGCATTCACAATCTCTCAAATAGAGGTGCAGTAGTAGCTACTGATTTCAAGGTCAGTCCGCACTAATGCACCCCATGGGCCTAATTTTTTGGGGGACCTGTTAATGCTTTGTGCTATTTCCGGGTCCAAAGAGGTTAAGGACCGACTTGTGCTTAAATGAAAACGTCTTAAAACTCAACATTTCAAGGTTACAAAAGCATAAGACAAAAGTTCGCCTTCCCAATGACGAGCCACTATCACCTAAAAGTACAATCGTGTACTTTAGTTTTGGAGAATGTACTAACAGTTTTGTATTATTGAGTGAACAGTGTTGCACACGGTCTCAATTTGGCCATAGGCACCATGAGAGAAGAAGTATGTCTCGAGTTTAGGAACTATCGAGTTTCGGCTAGGAAAGTTTTATTTAGGCATTTTTAATAAGCCCGTTTGTGCTCCCCAAGAGATGTGTTGGATCAAAGGCCATGATCTGTACTATGGATGAGCTCACCCTTGGTCCGAAAGGAGCAGACTGGCCTCGCTGACAGCCAAACAAAACCAGAGAGTGAAGGATGCCCTATGGTGCAGTATGTTGCCCTCACACTTCCAAGGCCCCTGTAGAATGAAGCCAGATGAAACAAAGACTTATGTGAAAGCACAGACGTTCTGATTCATTATCCGGTTCGACATATGAGCTTGCGCAACACGTAGAAGTGTTAAACATCCCTACAGCCAAACAACACACACATAACACACACACACAAACACACAAACATGCACACGTCCTTGTCTCACATTAGCGAAATGAGTCCTCTCCACCATCTCCACCATGTCAAATAAAAGCAGCCCGGGCAGATGGCAGCGTTGAGAGAGGTGCAGAAATAATTCAGTAGAGAACCTCTCTAAACTTTACCTGTGGGCGTGAGCACCAGTCATTGATTTACACTGTGGCCGACAGCGCAGCACCTGAGGAGGCAGGAGCGGAGGGTGCCTGTTGAGAAATGGTTGAGTTTTGCTCCAAAATCACAAAAGGAGTGGAGGGAAAGCTCTGCTGCACACCAGGTCAGTCAGTGATGAGGGAAAATGGCATTTAGGCTAACCCTCCTCAGATGATGAAATATAGTTGTGAACGGCCTCACCCTCGAACCCTTCTAATTCCACCGGCTAACCATTAGAATGCCTGTGCCACCGATCACTGGTGTTTGCCTCAAGAGACTGATGTTACAAAGGGGTGGGGGTGGGGTAAATCACAATTAAACCGGGGGAAAAAATGATATGTTAAATTTACTCAAATTTATTCCATCAAGTGGTTGCAGGAAATAAAGTCATTGAGTATACCATTCATCTAGTTAAAGAATGTATCAAAATCCAGCGATGAAAAGGTTTCTTCAGACGTCATCTGTACCAGTAAGACTTTAGTTTGCTGACAAAGTTTCTTGGATAAGAAGCGAAACTTCCGACACCTCCAAAGAAGTACAGATGACGGCTGAAGAAACCTGTTCATCGATGCACCACTCCTATACGACTGAAAGCTTACACGGACGCATCGAAATCCAGATAATTCTATTGTGTGGCAAAATGAAATTGAATACAACACGTTTTTTTCAGTTTGAGAGTCCTGACACACTGCATGATTTAGACAAACACCATTATACTCGATATGAATAGTGTCTAGGATGAAATTGTTCATGTAGTACTTAAATGTTGTACATACTTTATTTGTCAGATGGTAGACCTTCAAAACCTTTTTATTTAACTTTTAGTTTACAAAAAAATGGTGTATTAATATTATCAGAAATTGCACACACAATCTTTCTTTAGTCTTCTGACCAAATATATGTTAGTAAGCTTGCGTTTAGTTGAATAATGTATTCTTTTTAACTAATTCACTGCCATCAAAACAATGGCTTCAGATTCGGAGAATATGCTTTCTTGTTACACATCCAGTTATGAATATGATTCAAATAGTTCTGAAGAGGAAAGCATACATGTTTTCAATTGATTAAAGAATTTATTCCGTGCAGTTTTGAGGCAACATTGGGGGGAAATGAATCACCAAAAAAGAGGCAGAAAATGGCGACCGAGCTCCTGTGAGGAATTAATCAGCCCGTTTCCACAGGCTGATAAATTCCTTATATGGAGCTTGGTCACCCTCTTCTGGCTGTTTTTGGTGCATAATGACGTTTTCAGACCAAACAAGCACAGCAAAATGCATTGACGTGATGGAACGACCACTACATTGGTTCCTTTTTTTTCGGTCAGGGGCGTTCCTTCAGTGATGTCACGTACGGACTCGTCATCAACTCATAAACAAGACTTCCGGAATATTCAGCGCGAGTCTTAAAACGTAAATTATAGCTATATGCGGTGGAATCTTTGTAAAATACGCACAGTAAAAGTCATTTGAAGCCATTTTACAAATTATGGACACAACTTGTCCGGAGACGTCGGTTGTCCTTTAAAGGTAATGTACTACAAAAGCATATTTGCACATATGTTCGAAAAAAGTGGGGGTTATCTTTGCATATTCCAATGTATTCTTCTTCAACCCCCCAAACTAGCTATGACCCTCTGCTTGAAATATCTATAACTGTATGCTAATCATTGCCATGGCAAATACTGTATGTACCCGTATCTCTACAAGTGTTACTTCTGAAATGTTCTTATTAATATTTGGCAGTTCCTTTTTGCTATCATGTCATAATGGCTCAAACTTCCAGAGACTTTACATACTCTACCTGACTAATATTATAATTATAATTATAATTCAGATTCTGACATATGTACCATAAAATGTCATTCAATTGTGCATGTGATACATTCACATCAAATTGCCAGTAAAAAAAGGTAAACAGCAATTTGCGACCATGAAGCATAAGCATATAGTGTGTACATAAAACAACCAAAATACAGCCAAAGTGCAGGCTATCACAATATCATGTTGGCTTACTTTACTTTCAAACTAAGATTGTAAATTCATTACTATTCGTTGAAAAATGGTTTGTCTTTTCAAAGCAATTCAGTAGTTTATTAATAATTATAAATTGGGGAATATTTGGGACCAAGAGTAGAAAGTCATCTCTAAGCATTACGATGAATAATCCACTGTTTAGAAAGCAAGCAAAGGTCAATTTTCATGCTACTTGCTCAGTAAGCAAACAGCAGAGCACATCGATTAAGTTCAGCTGCAGTGCACCGTTGAGAGGGAAGGGCTTGCAATTTGTGTTCCCTGTTAGAGTTTGTTGGTGATAAAGAGTGGGATATGTGACAAAAGAAGAGGGTCACCTTCTATTTTCCATTGAGGATTGTCACTCTCACTCTGTGGATGTTGCAGGGTTGTAATGTTACATGTAATTCTAGAAATCAGCATGCTGAGTTTTCTCCAGGAACATAAGCTGATGAATTATTCAGCTTATAACTAGGAAATAAAAATGGTTTAGTCCTTGATGTACTGAGTGGAGTGTTTACATGTGAAGAATGCTGAAAAGCTACATATTAATTTAATGCAACATTATTTTTCTCTCTCTAATTACACCGTGTTGAGCTTAAACATCCCAAATGTGTATTTTCTTCCAGTTAACACATCATATATTTTATATAACAATTTAAGAGTAAAACATTTCTTTTCGTTTTTCACATTTTTGCTGGAGATTTTCGTTGTTTCACATTTATCTTCCATAAACTGGGCATACACAAAAAGTGTGATGTATGAAGTGTTTGATGTGTGCAGGTAGACTGGAAATGAGAGCCTGGCATGTATATGTTAAATATTTCAAGCACTTGGGAAAGTGAGATGGGGCACATGTTGGTGTGTGAGGCATACAATGGAGAACAGAGTGCATGTGTTGGCGTCCATGTCACATGTATCCGTAAATCCAACAGGCTAATGTTCTGAGGCTAGATTTAAGGTTGCGTGCGGGCTTTCATGGCAGCCCAAATTAGGAAAAATGGGACATTTTTTTGTCATGTAAAATGGTGCAAAAGAATCTAATTGGCAGGGGGAGTAAAGAATGGCAATGGCCTCTTTGTTTAAGGGTCCTCTGCAGTCACTTTGCCAGGTCCTTTGTGCAATAGCTACAATAGCATTAGTTTTTGCCATTCTTTTCTTCAACTCTGCAGTCAGCTCATATCCGTTCCAGTCTGTCTCTTGCTTCACTTCCACGCTCCACCAAGCCTGCGGAAGGGCAAAGATATAAGTCCCCCACCATCACGATCACCTTTTTCCCCCCACTTTCACCGCACCGTTGACCAAAGTGCTGAACCTCAACACCCACACGAGAAATGCCTTTCCTTTGCAGAACTCACATTTGAATAAAGAAACATAATTTACCACAATGCATCAATATCGCATTTTGATGGATTCAATAACAAAACAAAACAAAAAATTCTAGGAATTCCCATCACCGACAGGCATTGTCTTAAGTCCTCCTCCATTTCCACAGCAGAAAATATCTACCAGTCTCTGTATCTAAATCATGTATTCAAATGTGTGTTTTATATCACTGATGTCAAATAACGGCACTTTCTACTTGGCTTCTACTTCAAAACTATGAAGAAGCATGAAAAAGCTCACAATCTCCATTTGGGACTGCTTAACATTATGGATAGACTTTCCTCATGTTATCATCGTGTATAGAATCAAATGTAATCGGATTTGATGAATTTTAGTTTTTCAAATGTGGGATTAATTTTGATACAGTGGGTCTCTTTCTTAGACAGGTCTACATCTCACATTCATGGTTTCATGCATTGCGTTGTGTGTCTTGTAAAGGAGGTTATGGGACAGTGCAATAGACATAATCATGAGTGAGCTGAAGATCGTGAGCGAGTATGAAGTAGCCTTTTGTGGTGGGCACATTGGAATGAAACAATGTTTGTCTTGCTTTTGAAATGAAAAGCCCAATCTTTTTTAAACGTTTCTTATTTGGCTGCTTACTCAAGACTATGAAAATACGTCTCATATTAAACAAAACTAAATGTAATGTCGGCATTCTATGCACATATTGATACGGCGGCTGAACACATCAATGCCATTGAATCACATGCACACACCTCGAGTTTTGCAAGACATATCCGAGCTTCTTTGCTTTCTTGCTCATCTGACCACGATTCATGCTTTGAAACAAATGCTGTCTCAACACATATACAGTGGTACCTCGGTTCTCGAACGCCTCACTGTTCGAACAAATCGGTGTTCGAACAAAATATTCGAGATATTCTTGCTTCGGCGTTCGAACATCAATCGGTGTTCGAACGCCAATACGACGCGTGAGTGCGTACGCGAGGGTGGGGAGCTGAGCGGCGCACGGGTGTATCGCTCTCTCCGTGACCAACTGTTGTCGCTTGCGGACGTGCTGCGTTTTGCTCTAGCGTTTAATATAGGTGTACGAAGAGTTTTAGCCCCTAATCATGCCTCCAAAGAAAGTAAGTGCTGCTTAAAGTGACAAGAGAAAAGTAGTGCGTACAACTATTGCATTTAAGAAAGAAATAATCGCAAAATATGAAGGAGGTGTGCGAGTGTCTGATCTGGCGAGGGAATACAGCATGGCGAAATCTACGATCAGTACGATATTAAAGAATAAGGAGGCTGTGAAATCTAGCGCTGTTGCTGTGGGAGTGAGTGCAAGTGTCATTGGATAGATATTTGAAGAGAAAAGAACATCCTGTAGCTGAGTCATCCGTAGCTGTCACGTTCCGAGCGAGAGTGACGGCAGCTGACTCGTCCGAAGGTAGTGGAATGTTTGGGATCCCAAAACAGACCCGTACTAACCAAGCAGGATGTTTATTCACAAATCAAAGAAAACACAGCGAGTAAGAAGGCAGGGGATGATCCGACCCGCTTAATACGCCAAAAAGCAAATGGCACACGAGGGTGCAAAATTACGCAATCCCCGAAGATGACAGAAATTTACGGGACGCAGGGAAAATACCTCGGACCGGATACACTCGCGCATCGAAGGAAGAGTCCAGGTACGGTGGCGAGTTGAGGCAATCATCCGGCATTGGCGAGGTGATCGCGAACCGTATAAATGCCACGTGTCCGTTATTAGAGAATGACAGCGGGTGGAGAACGGCCGGGAGAGGCAGCCCCCCCTCCCCTCCCCCGCTGTCAACTCGCAAGTGACAGGAGCAAAGAGGTGGTTTCGTTGTTCGAAAAAAAATCACTTTTCGAACAGGGTCCTGGAACAAATTATGGTCGAGAACCGAGGTACCCCTGTAGTTTTCTTTTAACAAAAAAACAGTGATGTTACATAACCCCTGACAGCTGATGTGGGCTGTATTAATGGATTAGAGCAGCTGTGCGGCAGGATGATATATAAAGTAAAAAGTCTCACTGGTGTTGTCCTACCTCTATGTCATCACTCAAGAATCAATCATGTCCACCCAAATCACTTGGCGGTATGGTAGCAATGCATTTTCCGAATGTGGTATCCAAAAGAATTAATCGAATGTCTGTTAATATGAGTAACAATTATTACTGTATATTACTACACTATGCATATGCTATGCCATCTAAAATGAGGCTAATTACTGAGGGTGTACACCCTCAGTTGAAGTTTTTCGTCCGTGTACTTTTATCCAGAGGGACCAAAATATTCACATGCTTCAAAAATGTGTACTTCAAGTACTGTACCTTTTCTCGTGTCTTTTCTGAGCAGTACTTGCATATCCTGTCATTAAAAGCATTTCACGATGCTGATGATGCGAACAAGACATTGTGGTATCATAATAGCACAGTAAATTATAGGAATTTGGCATTCTCCGGTAACAACAAGGCACTTGTAACAGGTGATTGACTGTCTCGACCAAGGTCACAGGCTCGCTCCATCCTTCAGTCAGCAGCTGATGTAACTTGCATGAGCCTGACGACTCCAGTTAGTGCTTCGTTAATGGCCCTGCACCTTGTGAAGGTGTAATCATGCGTGACAAAACCGGGGCCCAAGTCACTAACCCAGGAGTCATTTTCTCTGCATTAAAGTGTCCTTTTTTTGTTAGAAAGGTCATTCATAACTTGGTTGCACTGTTGATGTACAGTGAGAGATATTGATTGATTAATGCATTAAGTGCTCACAATCCATTAGGTTCTGTGAAAGGGATGGGAGGGGGGAGACGACTTGCTCTTTCTCACCGTGTATATTTCCACCTCTGCCTGTCATTCAGTGGATGTAATTTCTCGCTGGCAAAGTAGAACGGACAAAACCTGAATATCTGCCGAGTAACGCATTCAAAAGACCATTGGCTCTCATAAGTGTCACTTCAATTATATAACGATTGACTCCTATATATTCGCATTCCGTGCAATAAGACAGACAATGCAATGAATGAGACCATCTTTTGTGTATCTTCAATCAATTACATCCTATATATATATATATATATATATATATATATATATATATATATATATATATATATATATATATATATATATATATATATATATATATATATATATATATATATATATATATATATATATATATATATATATATATATATATATATATATATATATATATATATATATATATATATATATATATATATATATATATATATATATATATATATATATATATATATACATATATATATATGTATATATATATATATATATATATATATATACACACACACACACACACAAGTGCCTTGTTGTTACCGGAGAATGCCAAATTCCTATAATTTACTGTGCTATTATGATACCACAATGTCTTGTTCGCATCATCAGCATCGTGAAATGCTTTTAATGACAGGATATGCAAGTACTGCTCAGAAAAGACACGAGAAAAGGTACAGTACTTGAAGTACACACAGTGGGACCTTGGCTTACGAACTTAAATGGTTCCCAGACAGAGTGTGTAGGGCGAACAGTGTGTATCCCAAAAATTATTTTTCCATAGTAAACCATTAAAATGAGTTTGCTGACGAAGTTTCTTGGATAAGAAGTGAAACGTCCGACACCTTCAAAGAAGTACAGATGACGGCTGAAGAAACCTTTTCATCGATGGATGACTTCTGTATGACTGAGATCTTACACAGACGCATTAAAATGAGAATAATGCTTTCCCAGGTCCACATAAAACATAATTTTCTACTTTCTAATTTTCTAAGCCTTTAAACTACACAAAATATACCTTATTTTACGTATAATAAATGCACTATAGTATTATGATTAAAGAAATAAACTGTACTGTACAATAAAGTCATTTTATTTACCTTTGTGGTTGTCGTTAATGGCTTGATGGAATGGAGTGTCCGGTTTCCTCAACATTAAACACTTGATGAGGAACGTAAACTTCTTCTTTCACCATCTTGAGGAATGATCCCTTGTAGGTGCTTTCTCTGTGATAATTATTATTGTTCTTCATCAATTGTGATCTGTTTAGCTGGGTTGATAGCTTTTTGCATCAAGTGTACATTTGACTTGTGCAGGTTATTTGTGGAGCCTGGTTGATGGGAAAATTTAACCTTCCAGTCTACACTCTGCTTTTGAATTTTCAATGTTGAAATGAATCTAAATTTCACTTTTTTCTATCCATTTTCTAACCTTTTTTATGTTTTTTCATTTATTTTTCACTTTTGTTTTTCTGGTTTAAAACTCTGTCAACTCCCTTTCGTGTGGGTGTGTGTGTCTTCTCTCACCCACTCACTGTCTGCCTGTCTCTTTAATGTTTAACCCCCCCCCCCCCACACACACACACACACACACACACTGCTGGGTTCTTGACCAATCACGTGGCTTTAAGCGATGACGCCATTTTGTTTTTTGGAGAACGGCCTCACTCTCTCTCTGTCTGTAACCCCATCCCACACTGCTGCGTTTTTGACCAATCACGTGGCTTTAACCAAAGACTGGGCACGGGGAATAGAGAAATAAATGCAGTCGGCTGCCATTTTGTTGTTAGAAGAACGGGCTCGTTCGCGAACGACACATCACTCTTTGTGGCAGCTCCGTGTGTATCCCGAAAAATAGTTTCTATGCCAAGGTAAAATGTTCATAAATGTAACGTTCGTAAACCGAAAAGTTCGTAAGCCAAGGACTTCTTGAGATCAGCCTCTTCAGTTATGGTACGGTGGTACATCCCGTGTCGGGGCTTTTCCTCCCATGATTGTCCCTCTTCCAGCACGTCATCCTCTGTTCCATTGTCTGAGACATTCTCTGAGTACATCATCCGTTGGAGCCTTCTCTTTGATGTATTCATTGATCTTGGATGCTTCATCCTGGACAGTGGTTCTCACACTCACTAGTCCCCGGCCTCCTTCCTTACGGCTTGTGTACAGTCTCAGGGTGCTGGACTTGGGATGGAACCCTCAATGCATGGTGAGGTTTCGGGTTTTAACATCTGTGGTCTGAATCCCTTCCTTTGGCCACCTTATTATTCCAGGGGTATCTGATTACTGGCAGGGCATAGCTGTTTATTGCCCGGGTCTTGCTCTTGCCATTGAGCTGGCTTCTTAGGACTTGCCTCACCCGCTGAAGGTATTTGGTCGTAGCCGCTTTCCGTGTTGCTAGTTCGAGGTTGCCATTGGCCTGTGATATACCGAGGTACTTGGAGCTGTTTTCAATGTCTGCTATTGTTCCGTCAGGGAGTGAGACCCCTTCAGTGTGGACTGCCTTGCCCCTCTTAGTCACCATCCGACTACATTTCTCCAGCCCGAATGACATCCCGATGTCACTGCTGTAGATCCTGGTTGTGTGGATCAGGGAGTCTATGTCCCGTTCGCTCTTAGCATACAGCTTTATGTCATCCATGTAGATGTAGGTGACTGATTGTAGCTCCATTTCTGAGGCGGTATCCATAGCCTGTCCTGGCGATTATTTGGCTGTGGGGTTTCAGTCCTATGCAGAACAGCAGTGGGGATAGTGCATCACCTTAGTCTATGCCACATTTGATGGACACTTGCGTTAGTGGCTTGCCATTGGCTTCAAGTGTGGTTTTCCACATCCTCATCGAGTTTGCAACGAAGGCTCTCAGGGTCCTGTTGACCTTATACAACTCCAAGCATTCAGAGGATCCATGTGTGTGGCATCGAGTCATATGCTTTCTTGTAATCAATCCAGGCTGTCCACAGGTTGGTATGTCGGGACCTGCAGTCTTGTGCAACTGTTCTGTCAACCAGCAGCTGATGTTTGGCACCTCTAGAATCTCTACCAATGCCTTTCTGTGCTTTGCTCATGTATTGATCCATGTGTCCACTTATCTTAGCCGCAATGATGCCTGACATGAGCTTCCATGTTGTGGAGAGACAGGGGATTGGCCGATAGTTAGAAGGAACTCCACCCTTTGAGGAATCCTTCATGATCAGGATTGTTTGCCCTTCGGTTAGCCATCCTGGGTGAGTCCCATCCATCAGCAACTGGATCATTTGTGCTGCTAGGCGCTCGTGGAGTGCTGTGAGTTTCTTTAGCCAGTAGGTGTGGACCATATCCGGGCCTGGTGCCGTCCAGTTTTTCATACCTGAGACTCTTTCTTGTAAGTCTGCCACTGTGATGGTAACTGGGTTCTGTTCAGGGAGGTTGCTGTGCTCCTCTTTCAGAGTCACCAGCCATTATGCACTGTTGTTATGTGTGACGTCCTTCTCCCATATGCCTTTCCAATATCTTTCAATTTCCAACCATGGAGGGTCTGCTCTGCTGTTAGAACCCTGCCATTGAGCGTACACTTTCGCAGGTTGTGTTGCGAACAGTCTGTTTATTCTTCTGGCCTCATTCTCTTTCGTGTACCTCTTTAGGCGACTGGACAAGGCCTGGAGCCTTTGTTTGGCAGTTTCAAGTGCTTCAGGTATGGCTATCTGCATGTACCTCTTGGGTATTGGCCTTTTATTCACACCTCTCTGGGTCTCCGTCAATTGACTCACATCTTTCCAAGCCGCCTTGATCTTGGCCTCCAACCGTCTTTTCCATGGTGGGTAACGAATCTTGTGGCTCTCACGGTTGCTCTTGTAGCCAGGCATCTCTAGGATCACTGATGCTGAAGAGTATATCAGCTCATTGGTTTCCGTGATTGTTCCGGTCGCAATCACCCTCAGTGCTGCATTCAGTTTCCATGAGACTTTCAGGTGGTACTTCACATAGCCGTTGTAATGAGTTTCTTGGCTGCCCAGTTTTCATTCTTGCCATGATCTAATCTCCCGGATCAGTTGCTGCCTCACTCAGCATTTCATTCATTGGGGCTGGCTTCCCAATCTCTTCATTCATTGGTTCTTGCCTCCCAATCTCTGGTCTAACCTCTTCCTCTGATGTGGCAGCCTGGGGCCCTTCACCTCGGAATTTGTGTTGTACCTCATCGATCTCAAGTTGTGATAGCAATTGCCGTTTGTGGATATTGGAACACTGATCCTAGTTGTTTCGTGGTCAACCTTGACTGTGGGTTTCGAAGTAACCATTCAGCCCCCATTCTCCGCATGTAACCCCTCTGACTAGGGTTGCTTGAGTAGTAGCATTCCAACAGAGGTGCTCTGGTTCCCCAGCACCTGACGCAG
The DNA here is from genome assembly GCF_051943395.1 of Hippocampus bargibanti. Classification (NCBI taxonomy): domain Eukaryota; kingdom Metazoa; phylum Chordata; class Actinopteri; order Syngnathiformes; family Syngnathidae; genus Hippocampus; species Hippocampus bargibanti. The sequence continues at coordinate 20,575,360 of NC_142736.1, read as the reverse complement.
ACCTTGTTTGGCCGGGCGACGTCTGAGCCGGCATGGCATTCGAGTTATTGTCTCTCAACATTGTATGAGGTAGGCATTAGCGTGAAGGGTCTTGCCCAAGGACCCACACTGGATGATGTTTTTTTGTGCTCATTTTCTCCCATATGCCAAACCGATGCCTTATCAACTGAGCTATCCAGACACTGTATATAAGAATAATAAATGTATATATACTGGATATACATTTATTATTCTTGCCCACCTCGCACTGGTGTGGTTTTCCCAACCCCCTCCTTTCGTATTGAGTGACAAGGAGGAGAATGTGTGCCCTGCATGCGTCCCATTGTGTCAGTCATTAGCATCCAAACACGGGCTGCATTAGAGATTCATAACTGTGTGCCATCTCCGCACCTTTCATCTCCACGAGGGCGAGCTCCATTAGGATCTTTTATCTTTGTGCTGATGGCTGCTCCTGATAATGGGGCTGCCGAGAAATCCCGAAAAATAAAGACACAACTCTGACACCATTGGCCCGCTTTAAGTAGACTCATACATCAGAGAACGTATAGACATATTTGCTTCTTCAAAAAGCAGATACTCATCCATTGATACTTTGTAGCACTACTTTAGGACCCACTTAGCATTTATGAGCTGCCTATAGACATCGTAAGCAAAACATGCAATGTAATAAGAGGTGATTAACATTGATGTCAGCCAACCTTAACTCCTCCTCACACGTCATGTAAACTGCACAATCCCCTGAGGTACATGTGGAGGAGGCAACTTGAATTTGCAACAATGCAGTTCGTCATGCTCACTTTTTGTGATTTGTTGAAACATGACCAATATCATCTGTCCCTAATAAGTAGCAGATATAAATATGGTATGCAGTTGCTGTGATGTTTTTGTGTGTTTTGCGCCATTTTACACTTTTAAAAATGGAGATTCATGTTACTTGATTTTTTTTCAATTGGAAATTAAATTTTACAAGAAAACGTTTTGGAATAAATTCAGCTCATTTCTTAAAAGAAAAGTTACTGAAAATCTGATAAATTAACTCCCAACTTTAAGGTTGGGACATGGCCACTCTATCACCTGAGTCAAGTATATCATAGATGCCATCAAAAGGAGACCCAAAATAATTGATCTTTGGGCTCCAAGCTTTTCACTAGCGATACATTCCTTAAACACAACAGGAATGTGAGAAATAAAATTAAAGGATAATAAAATCCAGGGTCGCTCTCCTTATTACGTCAACGTAGTCCCAAAATTATTTTAAAGACACACATTAGGGTTGTTTTAACAAAGTATGTGGCTAATAGGAGCGACAGGATGAAATGCAGCAAAAGGATTTCATTTGATGTATTCCAATAAATAGGTCTATTGGAATATTGTTAGGATTCTCAAAGATATTACCATGAAAATGCACTCCCGATATCCCAAACATCATTTCAGAGATGTTTCCTTGTGCAGACTAATGCATAAGAAGAGTGTATAAGTTTATGCAGGCCAATGTTTTCTGAATAGTCCAGTAATTATGGAAAATATTCTTCATTCTCGGCTATGCGTTACACAGCACAGCAAATCACATTTACAAGGCGAAGCAAAGAAGGAACACAGTGCATAATCATTGTGTTTAATGCTCTGGTCATAATCCAGGTTTTTATGACGGGTTTCTAATGATTTTCTAATGACGTTTAATGTTAGTAGAGAATACAGCTATAATTCGAACACAGCTGTGTTTTTTCTTCTTCCTTTTTTGTGCTCTATCAACGTAGCCAATTGCAACTACATTGAATATTGCGCTGGAAATGAGATTTAAGAGCCATCCCTTTTGGTGTTTTATTTTCCCGTCGCCTCATCTGCCATAAATCCTCATTGCTGTGCTCTTGAAGCCCCTGCCCTTGTCTACCATCCCCAGGTGGGAATACAATTAGGTGCAGGGGCCATTTCATCCAGTGCCTCTGTCTGTCCGAAACAGTCATTTGTTTAAAAAAAAAGTGGGTATTCAAACTGAGGAAGAAAATGGCTCCTGAGTTTGTCACTTGTAAACCTAGCCTCTGATGAGTGTCAATATCGGGCAAGTATATATTTTGAGAACAAAGGCTGTGTCTACTTCCTGTGCCTTTTTCAATGAATTACACCTCTCCAAACCCCTACCCCCAGCTTTTTTAATTAAATGGCAGCAGCTCCATCTCTCGATCCGTAGCTCCCCATTACAGAGGCTAGATAAGGGATTGCTATCTGTAACATGTTAAGAAAGGCTGCCTGGTAGCCCAGCCTCATGAAATTTGTCACGAGATCTCATTTTCCTCGTTGCCAGATGTGATGCTTATAATTGATGTGCAGGCAACAGTAATTTATTGGCCCTGCACAATTATCATCCCCTTCTCGCGCGGAGGACGTGACTGCAATTTATTTGTGTGACAATGCTGTGTTGCGTCCTTTAAGGGAGCACACAAACACATATGCCTCCAATGCATACATAGCAAGAGTTTGTCTGGAAATGAATTGTCAGTTCTGTCAGATAACGGCCCGTGATATTGCAGCCACGTTTGGTTGATGGGTATGCGCTTAGTACACCAGCTGGACATTCACACACAGACCCAGAAGTCTGGGAGGTGAGCATGGGGTTTAAGGGGGTCGGGCCAGAGGGGGTTTGTGCCGCCACCCTTTGTCCACAGCTCCTCCTTATGTCTTTAGGCCTTGTTTTCACATCGCAGGAACAATGATTCTAGTGATATGTGATTAATAATGCTGATCCCTGGACACTTACACGGCCCTCGATTCCTTTCACTGTTTTTGTTCGCATTTGCTGTGCTTGCTTGTTTTCTTGGGAAATAATGTGAAATGCAGAGCTCGTTTTCACCAGCAAAGATGACTTAGCTGGAAAATTGTATATTCTATAATTTTAATTGGCAAAATGCCTCATAATTTCTAATTTCTACAGGGGCACATCATATTCTTTCAGCTGTTCACATCATTCCAGAGACCAATAATGGAGTTTTACGTGGTCGGTAGAATGCAGTAGAACACAATGTTAACTCCAAATGCACAATGTAGAGCCCACAATTGTCTTTGGGACTGAATATGTTCCCTCTCGTGTAGTGGTTCCTAACCTGAGTTTGATCAAACCCTGGAGGTTTGATGAATTAGTGTCAGGGGTTCAGAGCCCATGCCATACCCAACCAAACATGTCAATTCGATATGACCCACTTGGCACTCACTGGCTGAAGATGATCCCATTAAAGTGTTTGCCCAATTACTGCTGTGGGAAATGTTGTTTGCACAGTCATCAATGTGTGACTGTCGTAGTAGTACATATGATTTTTTTCAGAACTTCTTTTCCATACATGCTAACTATTTTTGTGCAAAAAAAATGTGGTCGGACGAATGTGTAAAGCATTGATTCACATGCATCACAAAACGTGATGGGCTTCAACATCCGACCTGCATGATTTGTGATTGCAACTTTAGCAACTCAAGTCTTGCACTGGCAAAACAGAAGGAATACTTATTGAATCATATTTTGATGAATGTGCATATCAATTAGTTAGTTGTGTTCGGAACCGCAAATGAGTCTGTCACGTGTTGCAAGGTGGTGATGGCGGGTGCGAATCCCAAAAAGCAGGCAGGAGGGAGCAGGAGATTGTTTGACAAATTGTATTAAAATAAAGGTCAGCAGGAACAAAATGTAAAACAAAATCATCTGAACAGAAAAAATACAAAGTATCAAAAGAAAACCAAGTGTAAAAGTCCGCCAAGGTTAAACAAACACATGCACAGCATGCAATTGCAGACAAAGCATGCAGCAAACAATGAACCGACACCGGATGGTCGTGCCGGGTGTCCTTTTAAGTGTCAGTGATTAAACGACCAGCACCTGCGAGGCTGCAAGCAGGGCTGACGTCGCTACCCGTTGGTCGCCAATCTGATCGAGATGACCAGCACCTGTTCAAGTGCAGGCGCGGCCGACAGCGCCCCCGTTGGTCGCCAACAAGATCATGACAGTACCCCCCCCCCCCCTTCAAGGGGCTGCTTCCAGAAGTCCCAACAGTCTCCCAAAAGGTCCACTCGCCAGGGAACAATGGTGGAGACGACAACCGCTGCCTCTCCAGCATACGACGGGCGGCGGCCTAATGGGAATGGGACTCGGCCTGGGGTGGACGAAGACGCGGCACGGATCGTCGTGGGCGTGAGTGCGATCCCTCTCGCACGTTCACGCGACGGCGCATGGCTCAACGTGGACGTCGAACATCCAGGCGCAGAATGACACCCCGTACGGCCGTATGGGACCAGGTCTCGGCCGGACGCCGACGTGGGCGTGAACTGCCCGGTACCGGGGAAACGAGACCAGTCCTGAGCCGCTCCAGGATCCAGCGGTGAGTGGGGTCTCGGACTGACGTTGACGCGGACGTTGCACGGCTCGTCGTGGATAAGAGTCAATTCGTCATGCACGACGACAGCGTGGCTGGATGTGCGCGTGCACTGCCAGTCGCCCAGTGTCACCCTGGACGGCCACCTGGAAGGAGGTCTCGGCCGGACGTTTACGTGGACGTTACGGCTCGTCGAGTGACGCAATTCAAACTCGACGAGGCTCGGGCTAACGTGGACGTAACATTGCCAGGCACAGGGTGGAAATGAGACGGGTCCGATGTACCTGCGGGATCCGATGGTTGGTCGGTTCATTCTGTCACGTTTTGCAAGGTGGTGATGGCGGGTGCGGATCCCAAAAAGCAGGCAGGAGGGAGCAGGAGGTTGTTTGACAAATTGTATTAAAATAAAGGTCATCAGGAACAAAATCTAAAACATTAAAATCATCTGAATAGAAAAAATACAAAGTAGCAAAAGAAAACCAAGTGTAAAAGTCCGCCAAGGTTAAACAAACACATGCACAGCATGCAATTGCAGACAAAGCATGCAGCAAACAATGAACCGACACCGGATGGTCGTGCCGGGTGTCCTTTTAAGTGTCAGTAATTAAAACGACCAGCACCTGCGAGGCTGCAGGCAGGCCTGACGTCGCTACCCGTTGGTCGCCAATCTGATCGGGACGACCAGCACCTGTGCAGGTGCAGGTGGGGCCGACAGCGCCCCCCGTTGGTCGCCAACCAGATCATGACAGAGTCAAAGTCAAGTTTTATTGTCAAATATGCTAATATGCATGACATACAGCACAGATGAAATTACTGTCCTCTAGGACCCAGCATGCAAGGCACTTATAATGACTTTAACAAACATAATAAACATGAAAACGCCAATTTGCCGGGAGAGGGGAGCCTCTGCGTGTTCACGCGCCGCCATCTTGGGAAAAACAAAAAACAAAGACACAGAGTCATTCATTCTTCAGGACTTGCTGTACCCTCTTTGTGATGACATGAAACAGTTCTAGATGAAAGAGGAGAGGATCAAAGCATCCATGTCAGCAGTGGATCAGGGACGTCATGGTGGAATTTGTACATCTCCTACAATCTAAATGTTGAAAGCAAATGGATGCAGCATGACGAAAAGATATTGTCTCACATCTCCTGTCCCACATAAATCCGCTTCAATCCGCGACAGTTCCACATATGCATTGGCGCTTTGCGCTGACGCTGCTTTCTTCTTATCCCGGGCTCCTCAAGCCATGCATCCATCCAATCGCAGACTGTCCAACAGCACCAACCTTTCCGCTGAACAAAGCGGGGCTGTGAAGATTACAGGCGTTAAAAAGCACAATGGCCCCAGAGCTGTCCAGCGATGACAGTCAAATGTCTCCGGCATTCCTCCCATTCAAAAACAGTACTGGCATATTCATGCAGCCAAAAGGTGGAACCGCTCAGCACAGTCTCCTCCTTGATGATTGTCGTGGCCAAAAATGCTGAAAAACAATCTGTATCCGTTCCACGTGACGCACAACATAAAGTGACAAAAGAGAACACAATAACAAGACAAAAACAACAAAAAAGCAAGGCTCATGAGAGCACTTGCTGATCGCTGCCTACTCAGGCGCCATCTTGAAAAAAAATGAGGTAAAGGTTGGATCTAATATATGTGTTCAATGAAAAGACATTTCATAACTTTCATAACTTTGCTGCTGTGAAATGTAAATTTCTCCACTGCGAGACTAATAAAGGCAAATCCAATCCAATCTATTGCACAAAAATACCACGGTACAGCAAAAGATATCAAGCACTGTTAAAACACAGATACCCCCTTAAGGATCAAAATTGTCATCATTATAATACAGACACAACTGGCTTTGACTATTAGATCGTCCAAATAGATATCGACCTATTGAACCTTTTTGGTTTTTGTTCTGCTGTTCTCACTGAGGGTGAAAATGGTGGCATATCATATCTTTCGTGTGCTGCGCACCATAGACAAATAGGTGGCACACATTTTCCTGTTGTACGGGGGCAAGGTCCGCAGCCTGAGTGGATTCCTGTCACGTTGTGGGTGGGAGAGAGAATGAGGCCTCCGAGGGCGGTCACTAGCATCTCTCCCAAACATGCCCCATTTGTCTTGGGAAATGGAAACCTGTTTGTTTTTGTCTACCTAGCTGTCGTGTGTGGCTGCCAAATTCGACTTTCAAATCAAGAAACCAGTGGGGGACCGCGACACTACTTTTCTCCTTCCCTTTAATAATCATCCCTGTTTACTCTTCTGGGAGTCATCTTTCTGTATTTTTTTTCTTTTCTTAAATGCACCATCTAAGCAGGGAGAGTGTCTTTAATAAAGCAAGCAGGCACAGCGTCATTCCAACATGTGAATTGCACAGCAGAGAATTGAGAGATGGAAGCAATAGAGGAACAGTAGAGGTGGTGGGAGGCGGCTGGGGGTGGAGGTAGTGAGCGAGGGTTATGCTGCACAGCACCCATCACGCTATTATCTTTATGGCATAGCAAAACATGCTTCAGGCAATCAGCATGAAATTGTTAATTGCTCGGCTCACTTGTGCATTGCTTCACGAGGTCCAACAATGGGCAAGTGTGGGCTCCAGGTATAATGCTGTGTGACGGAAAAAAAAATCCTGACGCAGGTAATGTTTTTTTGTGGATTTTTTGTTTCATTCAGTATGCAATAGATAATAGGAGCAAAGTTACACAGAATAGATATCCAGAGACCATGTAAAAATGACATTATCTATCTATCTATCTATCTATCTATCTATCTATCTATCTATCTATCTATCTATCTATCTATCTATCTATCTATCTATCTATCTATCTATCTATCTATCTATCTATCTATCTATCTATCTATCTATCCATCCATCCATCCGTCCATCCATCCACCCGTCCGTCTGTCCATCTGTCCATCCGCCCATCCATCCATCCGTCTCTCTATGTCTCTCTCTGTATATATATATATATATATATTATACACAGTGGTACCTCGGTTCTCAACCATAATCTGTTCCAGAACCCTGTTCGAAAACCGATTTGTTCAAACACCGAAACCATTTTTCCTATTACAAATAATGTAACACCCTGAATGTTTACCTTTTTAGTACAGTATTTTATACATTATTTTATGCATGAAATTGCACATTAAAATGCTGACCAACACATAAAAAGCAATGTATATCTCAGAAAATGTTAAGCAAAATGGCAAAGACACAAATAACATAAACATAAATGTAACCCAGGCTAATCGTACGTTCGTAAAGAAAAGAATTATGAATAGGATTTTTTACCTTTGTGGTGGTCAGCAGAAGGCGCAGGTGGACGGAGGAGGAAATTTATTGTTTGGAACGAGAGTCCCCTTACATAAAACCTTCGGGGAGCTCTTCTGTCTGAGGGGTGCTCACACGTTCAAATCTCTTTGCTACGGATGACTCGGCTACAGGATGTTCTTTTCTCGTAAAATATCTATCCAATGACACTTGCTCTCACTCCCATAGCCACATCACTAGATTTCACAGCCTCCTTATTCTTTATTCACAGCCTTCTTATTCTTTAATATCGTACTGATCGTAGATTTCACCATGCTGTATAGCCTACCAGTGTGCTCAATACGTCGATTGTGATCGACCAATCGATCTCCAAGGTACTATTGGTAGATCGCAAGACAAGGTGATGTGACATTGTCAGGAACTGACATTAAATCAAGTGGAGTTCTTTTGAAAAAAAACTCTACGTCAGCCAATCAGCCATCCCTTTATTTGATTGATACACCGGAGAACCAATCAAATGACATCTCATTGAGAGACTCACTGTGAGCTCAAAAAACGCCCCTTCGTTGCAAAGTGAACAACGATGTCGTTAGTTACATCCTAATTTTTCGCTCGGTTTTTCCCTTTAAGCGTAAGATAGAATAGAAAAAAAGTGGAAGAGCTGGACCAAGTAAGAAGAAAAAAACGTATCACTTTAATACGGAATGAGAGGATGACTTTTTTTCACGATGACATTTTCAAGTGCGGTTGTCTCGTCTGCCAGTTAGCAGAGTGAACTCAGGTAATGGCAAACAATTGACCTAATTATATTGTGTTGTGCAACATATGCCGATATACATCAACATAAATTGCAATAATCATCACTATATTTCTCAATAAATATAATCAGTAGATCATTTTGACTTGGTCATTTCAAAAGTAGCTCCCTTGCTGAAAAAAGTGTGAGCACCCCTGCCCGAGCCAGATCAGACACTCGCACACCTCCTTCATATTTTGCGATTAATTCTTTCTTAAATGCAATAGTTGTATGCACTACTTTTCTTTTTTAACTTGTAGCAGCTATTACTTTCTTTGGAGGCATGATGATTAGGGGCTAAAAGTCTTCGTACACCTGTATTAAACGCGAGAGCAAAACGCAGCACAGAGCGATACGCCCGTACGCCGCTCAGCATCCCACCCTCGCGTATGCACTCACGCGTCGTACCGGCGTTCGAACTCCGATTGTTGTTCGAACTACTAACTAAGAAAGAATATCTCTAACATTTTGTTCGAACTCCGAGGTACCACTGTGTGTATATCAGTGATGTGCGGTGAGGTTCATGGCTGGTGAGGCACTGACGTCATCACAGTCAGATTTACAAACATGAACTCTACAGAGTAGCTTATTCACCATTTGATTGGCAACAGTTAACATGTTTTCTTTCAAATGTCATGTCAGCATCCTTCATATAAACTGTAGCATAGAAAAAAAGAATTAAAAAAAAACCTGATTATTGTGTTACCTTTACTAATAAATGGAGTCCATGTGTCGCTCCTTCTGAAGAAAGGCATTGATAACCTCTTTGTAGAAGCCTTCCTTATGTCTGTGTAAGCTCTCAGTCATACAGGAGTGGTCCATCGATGAGAATGTTTCAGTTCGCTGACGAAGCCTCTTGGATAGGAGGCGAAACGTCCGAAACATTGTACAGATGACGGCTGAAGAAACCTTCTCATCGAAAGCCTTCCTTATCTTTCTTCAGTTTTAAAAGTCTCTCTATTTGTTTCAATTTATATATGTAATCCTCCATTCTGAAAATAAGGCCAAGCAACACGAAAAAATAACTGGATGGTTGCACTTAACTTGCTAACTGTTTACTGTAGCTCGCTCTCACTAATTCTATTATTCTGCAGCCAAGGAGGCGCAAGAAGAATCTGTAATCCCCAGCGCCCCCTGTCATGAGGCAGGAAAACTGTGTGCCTCACCTACGCACACTGTAGTACAGTGTTTATAATGTACAGTGACTCTATATCCACCAGCTAAAGTGTAGAAATTTTGTTCATATACTAAAAGTTTTGGAACACTATAATAGTGATATGCAGATGGACAGCAATGCGCTCTCACTGCAGAGCAAGCCAGCACAGTTAGCATAGTCATTGCGCAATCCATGGTGAGGCTCCGCCGGCTGTTGCCTCACCGCTCGTCTCTACTTAGTATTTTAGCGGTAAATGTGAACATTCAGCGATTTTGAAAAAAAAATCCAAAAGTGGTGAAGTTAAATGGAAAAGAACTTTAAAGTACAAATCACTAAATAAATATAACTAATTAATTTAATTTTTCATTTGATATTTTAAAGATGACAGGTGAGGCACTGCCTCCCCTGCCTCCCTTGACTGCATATATGTATATATAGCGGCTGGATAGCTCAGTTGATAAGGCATCGGTTTGGCATATGGGAGACGAGGGTTCGAATCCCACTTGTGGCAGAGAAAATGAGCACAATGACATCATCCAGTGTGGGTCCTTGGGCTCAGACGTCGCCCGGTCAAACAAGGTCTGCGTCAGGTGCTGGGGAACCAGAGCACCCTGATGAAAAATGGGCTACTGGAACAAAGCGGAGATGGACAAGATGCGATAACACGGCTCTGTCGGAATGCTACTACTCAAGCAACCCTAGTCAGAGGGGTTACATGCGGAGAATGGGGGCTGAATGGTTACTTCGAAACCCACAGTCACGGTTGACCACGAAACAACTAGTAGCTCAGTGTTCCAATATCCACAAACGGCAATTGCTATCACAACTTGAGATTGATGAGGTACAACACAAATTCCGAGGTGAAGGGCCCCAGGCTGCCACATCACAGGAAGAGGTTCAACCAGAGATTGGGAGGCAAGCCCCAATGAATAATGAGATTGGGAAGCCAGCCCCAATAAATGAAATGCTGAGCGAGGCAGCAAATGACCTGAGAGATAAGATCATGGCAAGAATGAAAACTGGGCAACGAAGGCACCGATTACAACGGCTATGTGAAGTACCACCTGAAAGTCTCATGGAAACTGTGAATGCAGCACTGAGAACGATCCCGACCGGAACGACACCTCAGCATCAGTGATCCTAGACATGCTTGGCTACAAGAGCAACCATGAGAGCCACGAGATTCATTACCCACCATGGAAAAGACGGTTGGAGGCCAAGATCAAGGCGGCTCGGAAAGATGTGAGTCAATTGACGGAGACCCAGAGAGGTGTGAATAAAAGGCCAATACCCAAGAGGTACATGCAGATAACCATACCTGAAGCACTCGAAACTGCCAAACAAAGGCTCCAGGCCTTGGCCAGTCGCCTAAAGAGGTACACGAAAGAGAATGAGGCCAGAAGAATAAACAGGCTGTTCGCAACACAACCTGCGAAAGCAGGGTTCTAATAGCAGAGCAGACCCTCCAAGGCTGGAAACTGAAAGATACTGGAAAGGCATATGGGAGAAGGAGGTCGCACATAACAGCAGTGCACAATGGCTGGTGACTCTGAAAGAGGAGCACAGCAACCTCCCTGAACAGAACCCAGTTACCATCACAGCGGCAGATATACAAGGAAGAGTCTCAGGTATGAAAAACTGGACGGCACCAGGCCCGGATATGGTCCACACCTACTGGCTAAAGAAACTCACAGCTCTCCACGAGCGCCTAGCAGCACAAATGAACCAGCTGCTGATGGATGGGACTCACCCAGGATGGCTAACCGAAGGGCGAACAATCCTGATCATGAAGGATTCCTCAAAGGGTGCAGTTCCTTCCAACTATCGGCCAATAACCTGTCTCTCCACAACATGGAAGCTCATGTCAGGCATCATTGCGGCTAAGATAAGTGGACACATGGATCAATACACGAGCAAAGCACAGAAAGGCATTAGTAGAGATACTAGAGGTGCCAAACATCAGCTGCTGGTTGACAGAACAGTCGCTCAAGACTGCAGGTCCCGACATACCAACCTGTGCACAGCCTGGATTGATTACAAGAAAGCATATGACTCGATGCCACACACATGGATCAATGAATGCTTGGAGTTGTATAAGGTCAACAGGACCCTGAGAGCCTTCGTTGCAAACTCGATGAGGATGTGGAAAAACCACACTTGAAGCCAATGGCAAGCCACTAACGCAAGTGTCCATCAAATGTGGCATATACCAAGGTGATGCACTCTCCCCACTGCTGTTCTGCATAGGACTGAACCCCCTCAGCCAGATAATCGCCAAGACAGGCTATGGATACCGCCTCAGAAATGGAGCTACAATCAGTCACCTCCTCTACATGGATGACATCAAGCTGTATGCTAAGAGCGAAAGGGACATAGACTCCCTGATCCACACAACCAGGATCTACAGCAGTGATATCGGAATGTCATTCGGGCTGGAGAAATGTAGTCGGATGGTGACTAAGAGGGGCAAGGTAGTCCACACTGAAGGGGTCTCACTCACTGAAGGAACAATAGCAGACATTGAAAACAGCTACAAGTACCTCGGTATACCACAGGCCAATGGCAACCTCGAATTAGCAACAAGGAAAGCGGCTACGACCAAATACCTCCAGCGGGTGAGGCAAGTCCTCAGAAGCCAGCTCAATGGCAAGAACAAGACCCGGGCAATAAACAGCTATGCCCTGCCAGTGATCAGATACCCTGCAGGAATAATAAGGTGGCCAAAGGAAGAGATTCAGACCACGGATGTTAAGACCCGAAAACTCCTCACCATGCACGGAGGGTTCCATCCCAAGTCCAGCACCCTGAGACTGTACACAAGCCGTAAGGAAGGAGGCCGGGGACTAGTGAGTGTGAGAGCCACTGTCCAGGATGAAACATCCAAGCTCCATGAATACATCAAAGAGAAGGCTCCAACGGATGATGTACTCAGAGAATGTCTCAATCAATGGGGAACAGAGGATGAGGTGCTGGAAGAGGGACAATCATGGGAGGAAAAGCCCCTACACGGGATGTACCACCGAACCATAGAAGAAGTGGCTGATCTCAAGAAGTCCTATCAGTGGCTAGAGAGGGCTGGCCTAAAGGACAGCACAGAGGCACTCATCCTGGCTGCCCAAGAGCAGGCCCTGAACACCAGAGCCATAGAGGCAGGGATATACCACACCAGACAAGACCTAAGGTGTAGGTTGTGCAAAGAGGCACCTGAGACAATCCAACACGTAACTGCAGGGTGTAAGATGCTGGCAGGGAAAGCCTACATGGAGCGCCATAACCAGGTGGCTGGCATAGTCTACCGAAACATCTGTGCGGAGTATGGACTGGAAACCCCAAGGTCAAAATGGGAAACACCTCCCAAGGTGGTGGAGAATGACTGAGCAAAAATCCTGTGGGACTTCCAGATACAGACTGACAAGATGGTAATGGCCAACCAACCAGATATCGTGGTCATAGATAAAGGGGAAAGGAAAGCCGTTGTCGTGGATGTAGCGGTCCCGAGTGATGGGAACATCAGAAAGAAGGAACATGAGAAAATCGAGAAATACCAAGGGCTCAGAGAGGAGCTGGAGAGAGCCTGGAAGGTAAAGGTGACAGTCGTGCCTGTGGTGGTCAGAGCACTTGGGGCAGTGACCCCCAAACTCGACGAGTGGTTGCAACAGATCCCGGGAACAACATCGGATATCTCGGTCCAGAAAAGCGCAGTGCTGGGAACAGCACGGATACTGCGCAGAACCCTCAAGCTTCCTGGCCTCTGGTAGAGGACCCGAGCTGAAATGGGGACAGACACCACCCATGGTGGGTGAGACGAGGATTTTTTTTATATATATATATATATATATATATATATATATAGTAAAGTCTCGTTATATCGATATCGGTTATATCGATAGTACTGCTTATTACGATACTATTTCTATGAACGCAAGGAGAAAATTTACATGCTGCAGGATCGGATATATCGATATCGGATCGGATATATCGATATCGATATTTTTTCCGACTCCCGGGAATATCGATATAACGAGACTTTACGAGACTTTACTATATATATATATATATATATATATATATACAGTAAAGTCTCGTTATATCGATATTCAAGGGAGTCCGAAAAAATATCGATATAACCGGGACTATCGATATATCCGACCCTGTTTGCATGTAATTTTCTCCGTGCGTGCATAGAAATAGTATCGATATAACCGGGACTATCGATATATCCGATATCGATATAACGAGACTTTACTGTATATATATATATACAGTGGTACCTCGGTTGTCGACCATAATTCGTTCCAGGACCCTGTTCGAAAAGCGATTTTTTTCGAACACCGAAACCACCTCTTTGCTCCTGTCACTTGCGAGTTGACAGCGGGGGGGTTGGGGGGGCGTGGCTGCCTCTCCCGACCATTCTCCACCCGCTGTCATTCTCTAATCACGGACACAGGGCATTTATACGGTTCGCGATCACCTCGCCAATGCCGGATGATTGCCTCAACTCGCCACCGTACCTGGACTCTTCCTTCGATGCGCGAGTGTATCCGGTCCGAGGTATTTTCCCTGCGTCCCGTAAATTTATGTCATCTTGCGTAATTTTGCACCCTCGTGTGCCATTTGCTTTTTGGCGTAGTAAGCGGGTCGGATCATCCCCTGCCTTCTTACTCGCTGTGTTTTCTTTTATTTGTGAATAAACATCCTGCTTGGGTAGTACGTGTCTGCTTTGGGATCCCAAACATTCCACTACGTTCCGACGAGTCAGCTGCCGTCACTTTCGCTCGGAACGTGACAGCTTCGGATGACTCGGCTACAGGATGTTCTTTTCTCTTAAAACATCTATCCAATGACACTTGCTCTCACTCCCACAGCAACATCACTAGATTTCACAGCCTCCTTATTCTTTAATATCTCGAATATTTTGCTCCAACACCGATTTGTTCGAACAGTGAGGTGTTCGAGAACCGAGGTACCACTGTGTGTGTGTGTGTGTGTGTGTGTGTGTGTGTGTGTATATATATATATATATATATATATATATATATATATATATATATATATATATATATATATATATATATATATATAGTAAAGTCTCGTTATATCGATATCGGATATATCGATAGTCCCGGTTATATCGATACTATTTCTATGCACGCACGGAGAGAATTACATGTAAACAGGGTCGGATATATCGATAGTCCCGGTTATATCGATATTTTTTCGGACTCCCTTGAATATCGATATAACGAGACTTTACTATATATATATATAATTTTCACATTTTAATATTTAAATATTGCATTTAAGAAGGGGATGCAGGCAATGATTTTTTTCAGTTAAAGGGTGGTTTATTTTTTTTTCAACATGGCACTCAATGCGCAGAACAGTTGTCTTAAGACATTTTAATACAGTTCATTTTATCGTGAATTTATATATTTTATTTGGTGGGGATATACATAGAACAGAATAAGTCGATGGTTCAGAATTATAAGTACCTTCAAAACTAAAAATGTAATCAATTCATGTAAGAACAAAATGAAAACATTCTGCCCCTATCATTTATTTTCTCTTATTGACAACAAACTTCAATCCATTTGTCATTTCAGTATCACTCGAGTTTCTTTCTATAGGTTGCAGGTTGATTAAGGATGTGTTTTTTTGTGCATTTTTTTTCTTGCTGCAAAATGGCAATACACTTTTGGTCGAAAATGAGTTCAAATCTTTTTGCAGAGTTGCAGAGGCTCAGCTCTCCCCCTAACTTCCCTTCACTTCTTACAAAGTGTTTGTCATAGTAGCATACGTGTGACATCTCTTTAAAATGATCACCTTCCCAAACCAGTACATATTCGGTCAGAGCATAATGCGCCACGTTTTGTGGCTACCTGTTTTGTCTTTGTTGAATGGGTGGGAGCAAAGTTACACAGGGTGTCACGTTAATGGGGCCTGTCATGCGCGTTTATAGTCTTAGGCGCGGAGGAGGATGAGTGCTCTGAAGGTGTTGTCCTCAAATAGGATTTCTGCAAGTGAGACATCCTCGTTGGGTGATATCCCGCCTCAGAGCAGTGAATTTCTTATAGAATCATCTGTTATTAAGCAAATGAAGCGCTCCCAGCCCAACGGTAAATCCCTCCACTTTGTCATGGTGTGCTCACAGTTATCGCACCGTGTTGCCTTGTTCATTGGCTTCACGAGACCATAGCACACATAAGACACTTCCACCTGCGGAATACGAGTACTGCGCGTAGGATTTCAACTTGATAGGTCAATCGCTTGATGATGATGATGTAACCTTTATTTGTCTCATATCGGAGAAATTCCGAATTCATAGCAGCAAAGTTGTAATAGGAAGAGAAAAGGAAAAATAATAAATAGCAAAACAAAATCTAGGAGCTGCTGGAAACGCAGCCACTCTTCAAAGGCACATTCATCTGGAGCCAAGGGTATATGAAAGTAGCAAGGGTTATTTATTAAGTTTAAGACAGATCAAAAGTGGACTTTAAATTGTTGGGTCATATCGCCCAGTCCTCCACTCAAAATTGTGGCACACAGTTGAAATGCGACGGTTGATCACATCATTAACGTAAATTTTCAAAAAATCTACTTCAACAACTTCTTATAATGCCTTGCTCAACTTAAAGAAACATGCTTCTTTGTCTGGCAACACGCTCCTTCATGTTCACTCCTTCACTCAATCAATGCCAAAATCGATCTCGCAGTTAGAAGACACTGTCCTACCTGAAAATCAGCCTTGTTCAACTCGGCAGCCAATTGTATGACAAGGCATTGTCCTCTTTTTTTGATTCAACAATTTAACAGTGGGAAAACAAATTAAAAAGTAAAGTTTCTTTTTAGATTGTGAATTGATTTTTAAACGGCATTTAATGTTAAAGGGTTGATATTGTCCTGCTTATAAACAGTTCGTAAATAAATATTTAAATTTTTTTTTTTATTGTTTTTGGTCTTATAGATGTCTCTACACTTTGTTGTCCCTTTAAATATATTTCGTATGGCTTCTTGCTAAACCCGAGGTCCATGTAACAAAGCACAAAGCCATTAACCAAAAGCTTTAGAAAGGGAAAGCCGGGTAGGTAAGCTATCCACGCCATTCCCCTTTATCCCAATAACACTTATACAAGATTACAACACTAGAAATCACTGATATGGAAAAACTTTGGGCAACTTTTTGTTTCCTTCATTGCTAAACATATTAGCAAATTTTAACAACAAGGCTAAACTTACAAATTCTCCAATTCCCCCTTTCTTAACATTTTAATTTAACGGTAATTTGGTTAGTGAGTGTTGGTTACCGGTCTTGAACATAGGTTGCTTTTTAAGGGAAAGGTTTGGTTTTGTAAGGCTTTTTAAAATTATTTATTCACATGTCTTTTTAAACTTTTGGCGTTGTAAAGCTGTGGGACAACCCGCGTTGTTTTGGGGAAATATCCGGTTTCCATCAAATTTTTCCAGTGAATCCCACAGGAATTGTTGCCTTGGTGTGGCAATTGTACTTGGTTTCAGTTGGCTTTAAGTGTATTCTTTTTCATGTCGTGGGGTAATTGGGGGTTTTCTTGGGATGTTTTGGGGGGGATGAATTTTTGTGAATTTAAAAAATAAATCTATTAATCCATTGTCTTCTGCCGCCAGGCATGTTTGGGTTTCGCAGCAAAAAGGCAGGGTTTCCGGAGAAAAATCTCATTTTCCAACTACTCCAAAATTCATATAATTCCAAACCATTGAAAAATGATTTGACTCCTGTGCTTGCTTTGGCTAATAATGATTTAATTTTGGTTTGTTTTTTTTATGGTGGTGTGCGTGGATTTGTCTTTAATTGTTTTTAAATTTTTTGAATATTTTTACAATTCCTAAAGCCCAATCAAATTTTCATTTAGTTTGCCGAGAGTTTTATGTCCCGGAAAAACCGGAGAATTTATGCGGCCGGGAGAGCACCAAATTTATGAATGTACCTGAATGTCTTTGGAATACAAGTAACAAACCCCTTTCAAAAAAACCAAGGCACCAATGCGGTTGGTTTGGCTGGGCACACCATTAGCATAGAAAACATGATTCGCGAAAGGCAATTTATGGAAGTCCAATTTTAAATTAAAAGACCTTAAAAATTTAGAAAATAAGTATATTTCGTTTTACCGTAAAACTTTTATAATCATTTATAAATTAAAACACCAAACCCGGGTTAAACCACACCCTGGAACCTGTTCCTCCTTGCGAGGCATGGGGATGTGGCCGCAAAACCCATGACCGGTGGCCCAAGAAAGGAAAGAAGATTTCACCATGGATACCTTTTCTTCCAATTACCAAAAACAATGGGGAAAAAAGAAAACTAAGTAAAAATTACCAAAAAACAGCAGAAGGAAAGTGCTTGTGTCCCTAACCTACGTTCCAAAACCCAACAGAAAACGGCCCAACCCAAATTCAGTGCCCAATTAATTTCCCCTACCAAATCCTTCCCTTGGAACAAGATGTTTAGGTACAATCCTTTAAACCTTTGGAACTACCAAAATTTTAATCGGGGGAAAGCGGTTGAAGGTGATAGGCCGATACTTGACAAACAGGCAACCAAAACCAAAACCCCCCTTTCAAAACAAACCACCAATCCAAACTCGTGGAACTTTAATTCCCTCCAACCCAGGAATCGAGCAGGCAAGAAGAGCCCCAGCCAAGGCCCAAAAACAAAATTACCAAATTGGGAAGCTAAAATTTCCAATCCATGATTATCAGAACCAAAAAACCAACAATTTCCCAAACCGGGATCGAATAAGCTGTTAAACTACCAAAAGTGCATTTACATCGTTGAAGTTAGGCAAAAACTCAAAGAACCTCATTTACTACCATTTGTTATTTTAACTCGATAACCAGGGTTTGAAAATTTTTTGTAAATTCTTATTGTGTTTAGAGGGTTGTTAAAACAACCATTCATAATTGATTTTTTTATCAAATTGGATTTTATTTTTCCAATTTAAATGAATCCAATTTTGGTAATTTATCAAAAGTATGTCATGAATAAATAGATTTTTATTAAAATTTTTCAAAAATATTTAAACTTCAAAAGATTATTAACTCCAGGAATAATCAAAGGTTTAATTTAGGTTTCGGATGTTGAAATTTCTTCACATAGAACTTCTTTTTAAAAATAAAACCTTACAATTTAAACATTCGTGTGGTTACCTGTTAAACAGGTTAAAAATTCAAAGATTAAGTTGTTAATTTTAACCGGAGTAAGAAAATTTGTAAATTTTAAAATGGGGTGCCCGTTAAATTGACACTTGTTAAAATAGTGCAATTATTAGTTTAAGGAACGATTGTGAAACAGGAAAAAGGGATTAGAAATTGGGGGGTTGTATAGAAAATGAGGTTAAAAGGGGCATGGTGAGTGGGAAGAGGGGAAGGTTTTTGGTGTTGGGAATTTGTTGGGGGGTGAAAGGTTGTTAAATTTGATTGTCTATTGAGGAAAGGGCCAGAAATTGTTTTGCATTAAAATGTTTAGGTTTTTTGTGATGGTTGAAACAATGGTGTATGGTGTGTGTTGTGTAGATTGGCCAGGCCGTGGAATTCAATTGAAGTAAGATTTAATTATTTTCCAGACTGAGGCCGTGAGTCCCCAACGGGAGCTAGGTTAGCATCATTAAAATTGGTGTGATTAAATTACTTGGCGTTGGGAAGTAATTGGAAGGTGTTATGTCAACTGCAAAATTGTATTGATGGAATTTACTTGTTCCTTTAAACAGGCTTATGTTCAAAGTTACTTTTTTTTGCCGCTGCATACTCTTGTTTTATACAATGGGGGAACACAAAAACGGAAAACCATTTCCGCCTCTTTGGAAAGCGGTCCTCAGGGAATTCCACCTTTTTTTCTCTGTTGGTGTTTGAAAGATGAATCTTCTTTGAACCACGGAATTGAATATCTTTCTTGTTTTGGTATGTTATTTAAATTGAAAGTACCTTTTTATAGATTATCCCTATTAAATGAAATTCAAAAAGTACTTTGGTTGGCCATTGAAAAAGTATGACTCTGCATTGGATTTTGTTTTAAAGGTTGTTTTTGAAAGGTTGTTTCTCCTTGCTCACTAATCACCAAAAGTGTTTTTGGTTTAAAAGGAAATATGTCCGATTAAAATTCACTTCCCAGCAGCTTTTGAAAACTTATAAAATATTGATTTGGAAGGTCTAGGTTGTTTTTTCAGGAAAAATTAAAATGGGTGTGTTTACAAATGTAGTTTAAAAGGTTTTGCTTGAAAAATTTTTTTTGGTTTTGGGTTTGGTTTTGGTGTTGTTGGTGGTGGTGTTTTTGGGGGTGTGTTGTGGTTGTGTGTGTGTGTGTGTTGGGTGAATATTTGGGGGTTGTGTTTTGAAGGAGGTAAACATGGTTTGCTGGAAAGAATTTGGAATGAAAGATTTTGGCGGGGTGGGGGTAAGGGTCTTGTTGTTTGTTTTGGGTGTTTAATTGCTTTTCTTGGCGTTGTTAGTTTTGAAGGTGCTGGCCCCTTGTTTTTTTTTTTTCTAAGTTCACCTTAATCGGAGTGTTTTATCATTTGGAGTGGCGGGCCATGCTAAATATGTCCAGCCAAAGCAGCATTACGCAGCAATGGAGAAAAACGAACCCATTTCATTTTTCTTTTTTCCGCGTTTTAAATCTTTAAAGTCTCAGACCTGAAATGTTTTTCTTTTTCATTAATTAGGTTTTTTTCCAAAGATATGCCTTTTACTTGGACAGAACACATGAATTCACTACGCAACATAGTTGGCAGGGAAGTTCGTAATGGTTATCATTTCATTTTCGCTTCTTCTAGGTCTTAAAATTTTATGTAAACGTTAAAAATAAATATTTTAATTTATATTTATAATTATTATAATTTATTTTATAATCAACAGAAGATAATTAAATTGACATCAAACAATAAGTGCACTAAAAGTGACATGTTTAGCAGGTTTTGTGTATTCAAGTATTCTGATTTAGGCCATATTTCGCATGAGGCTGTTAAATTTGGGCGTAGTAGAAAAATTTTATAAAATAGGTAAACTTTTTTTAGTTAAATTGAAATTTTTTTTTCTTAATTTATCACCAGTTAAACACATTTAAAGTTCACTAAGATGCAATGTATTCAAAATGTCATTTCATTTTATGCTATAAGGATGTACTGTTTCTTGCCGTTAATTGTGTTTATTTGCCAACAAAGTTGGAAGACCATTTCCATTTTAAGAACAAACAGGACTTCATTTCGGACATCGTAAAATGGACGAAGGTTTGAATTTGTTCCCTTGCAAAACCCATTTTTATGTCGACCGTTGGACCAATTTAATGATGGTCGAATAAGACATGTGAACAACTGGAAGCCAACAATTGCAAAATTTGATTTCCAAACGTTCTTGTTCTTTGACTGCATTTTAAAGCAAACAAATTACGCATGAAAATCTTTATTTTGCAACCGTGAACATTTATGCTCTTGTTTGCCCGGACATAAAACGACTGTAATCTTTTTGATGTTCTCCGTGGTAGACCATTAGTAACCGAAAATGTATTTGACAATTAATGGTATGAACGTCATGTAAAATGTGCATAATATGGACTTTCATAGTTCTGTTGATAGCTAAATTTTTCTTGAAAAAGCATTCACTGCAGCTTATTTGTCACGAATTTTTTGGTCAAAGGTGGACCACGTGACTTCTTGTAGCTCTCCTTCGCCAGCACATTTTTGCCCATGGATTTAAAATACTGCTTGTAAGCTGCATTGGAAAAAATGATGCATTAATTAGAGACCTACTCGCGTTCTTTGCCATTCAAGCAGAAGGCAATATTGCTTTGTTTTGATTAACACAACAAATAAGCTTTTTCCACTTTTTCTTCAAAACAACTAATTTCTTTTGGACCACCTTACTTATAGGTTTGTTCAGTATTCTGGAAAATATGTTAAAACATCCAGATGTATAACATCCTTAACTCCCAAACCAACTTTGTCTTTGAAATTAAAGCGTAAATTTCCGTTTGGAATTTGGATAGCTTTAGGTTGTAACAGTTGGCTAATGGCACTCCAGCTTTGTTGTTAAAGTGTAAACCAGTATCCTGTTATTCATGCTGATAAAACAATCCAATAATGCTTTCTTCATTCCACTTGTACTCACATGAATCGCCCTTGGTTAACCTAAAGTGTTTTTGTTGAAGAAAGAATGTTAAAGAAGGATTCAATTTTACTTAAAACATCATTTTTTTCCATAATTTTGAACCTTAATGGCTGGGCGCGCAAACACAAGTGAAAAAAATAACCATTCCCTCTTGACTACAATTCAGTGTCTTTAATTATCCAAAAATATGTTTTTGAAATACCTGAATGGGAGGGCAGGAGGCCACCAAAACATGAGGTTGGACTTGGAAATTCCACAGAGGTTCGATTGGTCGCAGTGCACATATAGACAAACAGCAATCCACACTCACATTCATACGTGTGGGTAATTTTGAGTTTTCAAGTAAACTATCTGTAGTTATCTTACTTCCTGTATATTATTTGCGCAACAATTAATCGATTAATCAACAACTAACTGATTACCAAATTAATCAACTTTTATTTTGATTGTACTTTAATTGCTGCTAAAATTACAATTGTCCAAATGTAATTTTGTTCACAGGAAGTCTAGCCTGAATCTTTTTTTGTAATCATGAAAACAGATTTATAACTTATTTTTGCGCATCACTAAACGAGACAGTTGCATACATCTGTTTTTCGAAACAATGATCAACATTTTTTATGACTTTTGATGAAAAACTGAACTGAATTGTAATCCAATCATTATTTTATGCACAACAAAATAACGTGCTACATCTTGAAATAAGGCAAAGTTTTGTTTTGTTTTTAAAGTCAGGGAAATTAAAACCGTGATTAATTTTTGATCCAAGGTATTGATTAATATAAAAATAAATGCTTAATCCATTATTAAAATAATGGACAGTTGTGACTCTCGTTTCTCTTCAAAGAATTATCACAGTACAGAATCTCAAAAGTGTTACTCTTAACGCAGCAGTCTGTACTTTTAATTGTCAAGTTTTCCTCCTGCGTAAGCAGGTATGCCTTGTGTATAATAGCAAAACAAACAGTGGGTATAGTCATATTTGGTGTGCTTATTAGTCAGATATGAGACAAAAGCTGCTGGGTGTATGTCATATATAATAGATGTGGGCTGCCTTGTTAAGCCCAGCAGGCTGTATGGGGCTGTGTCTCTGTGGAGGGGAGTCTCTGAAGCGGGCTGTACCTGGTAATTAAAGAGAGTTTGTGGCAAAAGCCAAACATCAGGAGAGATGAGATTTGAACAAAAGAGTTGTGACAGTTTCAGGTTATGTGATTTTTGTGCATGAGTGTGTCCTCTTTTTTTTTTTTTTAGTTGTTGCCAAATGAAAAATCAATAGATTTTCTGGGCAATACATATTCACAGTGTCCACTGTCCTTCTCTCCTGAATGGGGAGGGTGTGGGTGTCTGTGTGGTGTTGTAGCGGTGGAGTGGGGGGCGAGAGTGGCCTGTTCGCCTGTCATAACTGTACCATCGCATTTTCCAAGCCACTGGTGAATATTTCAGACTTGATGTGATTGCCCTTCATGACAGCGGCTTTTTTTCTTTTCCCAGACACCCCTTCAGCTCTCCTCATTCACCATCACCTCCTTCCCCTCCAATTCTGTAAGGTTCTATTGAATGGCTGCAAATAGGTGAAGGCATTGTAGTGTGAACAGGAGAGAGAGAGAGAGAGAGAGAGAGAGAGAGAGAGAGAGAGAGAGAGAGAGAGAGGAGAGAGAGAGAGAGAGAGAGAGAGAGAGGAGGGAGGGAGGGAGGGAGGGAGAGAGAGAGAGAGAGAGAGAGAGAGAGAGAGAGAGAGAGAGAGAGGGGGGGGGAGAGAGAGAGAGAGAGAGAGAGAGAGAGAGAGAGAGAGAGAGAGAGAGAGAGAGAGAGAGAGAGAGAGAGAGAGAGAGAGAGAGAGAGAGAGAGAGAGAGAGAAATGATGCATTGATAAAAGGAGGGTGATTTAAGATTTAAGAGAAGAGAGAACAACCACAAACATGCATAGAAGGGGTGGCACACAGCCAGAATGACCCTTTGTGCGGGACATTGTCCCTCGGGCAGAGGGAATGGAAGCACAGTTACCAGTGATGCTTTTGCCCCCATGCAGGCTTTTAGTCCCACATTTTACAGCAGGCAAAAGTACAGCCAGCATCCCCCTTTGTGGACTTAATATTTGTTAGTGAGCGGACATTTAAGGAATTCACAGCCGCGTGTGTGTGTGTGTGTGTGTGTGTGTGCGTGCGTGCGTGCGCGTGCGTGTGTGTGTGTGTGTGTGTGTGTGTGTGTGTGTGTGTGTGTGTGTGTGTGTGTGTGTGCGTGTGTGTGTGTGTGTGTGCGCGCGCGTGTGTGAGCGGACATTTAAGGAATTCACAGCCGTGTGTGTGTGTGTGTGTGTGCGTGTGTGCGTGTGTGTGCGTGTGTGTGTGTGTGTGTGTGTGTGTGTGTGTGTGTGTGTGTGTGTGTGTGTGTGTGTGCGTGCGTGCGTGCGTGCGTACAGAAGAGTGAGCAGTCCGTGAATGTGCACTCCCTGCGCAGCCACATTAACCTAGATCCTTCTCTCCTTCATCACTCAACACAAAGAGAAGTAGAGCGCTACTCACTTTTCTTGAGGGGGGTAATGTATCTAAACATGCCATTATCGCGAACTATTTCTAATTAGCAATATTTCCCAAGAGACACATTCTACTTTAGGGGAAATAGTAGAGTAGTGAAATAGTAGTGCAGCGTGTTTGACCGGAAACAAATTCCTTGTGTGTTCTACATACTTGGCAATAAAGATGATTCTGATTCTGATTCTGATTCTGATTCTGAAATATCAAATTTATCTTGCCTGGTGCTAAATAACAGCTCTTCATTTGAAGAATGGTGATGTCTGGAGATACAAGTTACAAAATTGCTTGGCTTGGCTTGGCTGATGGCTTGTCTTTCAAAAGACAAGCCATCAGTATTTATTCATGTATTCGTTCATTCATTCATTTTCCTGACTGCTTTATCCTCCCGAGAGTTGCAGGGAGCCTATCCCAGCCGTCACTGGGCAGTAGAATAGGGATACCCTGAACCGGTTGCCAGACAATCGCAGGGTACACAGAGATGAACAACCAGGTGCACTCACATTTAGGAACAATTTAGAGTGTGGGAGGAAACCCACGCAGGCCTGGGGAGAACATGCAAACTCCACACAGGCAAGGATTGAACCCACGACCTCTGTACTGTGAGGTCAATGTGCTAACTACTGGGCCACCGGGCCACCCATATTTTTTTTTGGGGGGGTGGCTTTATGTTTAAAAAAAGATGATATCAGCACAGTGGCAGCAAACTGAAATCACTAAATAAGCAGCAGTTTCCAAATGAACCATAAAGGGAGATCAACCCCAAAATAATAATTAAAAATGTTCACTATGACTCCATTCGTCCAAAAACGGCATTCTGATTAATATGTTTGCGTAGAATATGGGTTCAGCAGCAAACCTCTCTCATTTTCAGCCATCCTGGGTAGTGGACCATCTTGCCACTTTCTGAAAATGACCTTGCATTTGCTCAGGTAGCAAACAAACATGGCTCAGCTTCAGAAAACAGGTGAGCCATCATATGATGTCATTTTCTGTCAACCACATGCAAAAAGCTACTTATAGTTGCTTCATTTTGATCTATACTCAAGGTGGATAGACATGAGAAGACTTGCTGGGGCTCATGTGTGATGAGCATAGGGGTGGGGCATTGGGGTCAGTGTGATCTATGACTTCTGTTTGTGATTAACTTGCCCTTTAAAGTTGTTTTAGTTCTTAGCTCCCTTAACTCTCACACCGTCCTCCATTTTGCAAGGCTCCTCCTTCCCTTCCTTACGCCTGCCCTCGGCCCCATGGAGACACAAAGTATTCATTCACATTTAGATCCTGAGGTCACAGCAGGGCCAGCACCAAGTGAAAGAGATGACTGCCTGCTTGCGTGCCTAGACTGCCCCCCCCCCCCCCCCCCAACCCTCCTCAATAGACAGGTCAGGAATGTAACACGTAACATTGACCAGCAGCACTGAGGTAGCTTCTTCACCTTCTGTGAAAAAATGTGTGGGAATCAAGGAGTGATGACTATCCACAAATCGGACTTCTTGGTTTTTGTTTTGTTATTTCTCCCTTTGCTCTTTTTACATTATGTGGCTAAACACACCGGGAAACCTACAGGAGTTGAAATGATGGAGCTATCAGGCAAGCGTTTCGACAAGAGGCTGGATGGCCTCTGCGATGTGTTTCCTCACTCAGCATCTGGATCACTTGGGGTCAGGTCAAACAAGTTCGTCACATTGGGACCAGAAAAGTGGCCATATCCAAACATTATTGTCCAAAAATAATTTGATTATGTCATATATGTTTTTCTACTTTCATTCCTTTCATCACTTTGCTGCTGTGAAATGTAAATTTCTCCACTGTGAGACTAATAAAGGCATATCCAATCCAATATCCAATCCAATATGAAGTTGTCGCCTGAATGGCTGTTAAAAGGCTTCATCAGTACAATACATTTGTCCATTAAATAAGTTTTAGTTTTAATTTTTATTTCTTTTTTAACCAGGGCCCAAGTCTTTTATAAAATGTGGCCATACTTTGTCCGCTAAATTCATAATTATAACAGAGAAAGTATTTTTCACAGGGGATATAAGCGTGTTGGGAGCAGTGGTCATGTTGCATATGTGGGGTGCAGAGGTGCTGAGACAAGGCAGTGCATGAAAGCCCTCAGCATGGCGCCTGTGTCTCATTGTCCTGCGCTGCCCCTCCGGTCACTTCCATTTTGCACCGTCTTGTCCGGAGTCAGGACAACTTTAATATGAGGAAAGGGGTGCTAGGCGTCATGGAGAGATTATTGGGGGGTCGAGGGGGCGTTTCTTAGTAGATTTTTTTTTTAAATGAGAGAGAGGGTCTATGAACTGTGAAATAAGATCACTTTTGATCCGACGTGGAGTGCAAAAAGGGGGAAAAAACAGGAAGCTGTCATGGTTTGGATAAAGCAATGGAGGCTCACCTCTGAGGTAGACAGCGGTGAGGTTAAAACGATCGCAGCCTCGGTGATAATATTGAGAGACAACTCGCTGGGCTGCTTTTGTAATTTCAGTGTTTTTAGAAAGCGCCGCAACCCTTTTCATGTAGGACCCCGCTTCTTTGCGCTGTCAAGAAAGCCAACCGGCACCACGGCCGTGTCATCTGCCGAGGCCAAGAGCACGGAGGGAGGAGCCTGACCTAGTGAAAGATATTTAGACTGACTATTATTACGTGCTGCTCTTCTTCTCCACAGTCTGGGAAGGAATACTGGAAAGTGCAGTGGTTACCATCAATTATTTATTAGGGACGTTTGTGCTTGTCAGTCTGATTAGCGTCAGTGTAATCACTGCTCTTATGTGTGGGTGGGTGGGGGAAAACGGCTGTTCCCGCTCATCATGAAGGTAATATTGTTTTTTTTCTTTTTGTTGTTTTTTTTTCAATTTCATCTTCACCGGACGTCTTTTGCATAGCCATCTGCTTTTGTCATCACCAAACATTTCGTCTGTTTTATTCTTCCCTCCCCTCTCTCTTTCTCCCTCTGTCACTCTCTCTCTCTTTCACTCTTTTACTGGCTCCCACCCCACACCCCTTGGACCTCATTTGTGTGTTCTCGGGGCTTGTATAGAGTGACACCTATGGGCCTGATTAAGCCCCTGCACTCACTGCCGTCACACGCACACGAGCAAAGCAAACTGCTGGATGTCTGGAGGTTGTGTGTGTGCGTGCGTGCGTGTGTGTGTTAACGTCGGTGTGTGGACTGTTCTCATTGAATGAGTGGCAGAGCAAATCTGATCCTCGCCTGCTTGGAACAAATGGGTGTAATCTGTGTGTCAGGCATGAGTTTATTCAGCCTGCATGATTAGATTAATGGAAGTGCTTCCTATCGTTGTATTAGGATAGTAATGAAGACAATTAATTACAAGACAACCTTTAGGCTATTGGTCTTTGCATATGCCAAATTTGAGGTCCAAATGGCCCACTGCCATCACGTTGAGTGTTGTTGTTTGATTTGCTGCATTTTTACTTTTTTACTCTTAAGGGGACATTTGACCTTTCATTAATTATGGTTTGCATGGATTTAATGGTTTGCATGGATTTAATCATCTTTTTTCCCACTATAAAAATAATGCTGCTACTGAGATATATATTTTTTTCAAAGTAAGAATAATGGTTGTCGCTCTTGATTGTGTGGTCCGATAGTTGTGTAAATATTCTGCCTGTCCGCAGGTAATAGAGAGGTAGTAACAAACTACCTAAACACACGGTAAACAAACGGTTGTCTTTTAGTTTAGACTTGTAGAACTGTCCTGCACAAATTAAGAAATGGTTCTAATATTGGGACTCGTATGGCTAAATATGAGTGTGATGTAGTCATTGTCCACGCTGCTATAATAAACAGATAATAACATTGTATCAATTAGAATTGAGTATTAATAACACTTGAATGTCAGATTTGTATGTATGTATGTATGTATGTATGTATGTATGTATGTATGTATGTATGTATGTATGTATGTATGTATGTATGTATGTATGTATGTACGTACGCACGCATTATTTGCTTGTGATTTAGCCTCTCGCTTCCCTGTATGGAGTTTGCATGCTCTCCCCATTCCCACGTGGGTTTTCTCCGGGTACTCCGGTTTCTTCCCTCATTCAAAAAAAACATGCATGGCAGCCTGATTCAGCACTCTAAATTGTCCGTAGGTGTGAGTGTGAGCACGCCTGGTCGTTAGTTTCTGTGTGCCCTGTGATTGGCTGGCAAACGGTCCATTGTGTCCCCCGCGTACTCCCTGAATACCATTGGATAGGCTCCAGCATTTCCCATCATTCTTGTGAGAATCGTAGTGGATGAGAAAATGGATAGGCGGAACTATTTAAAAATCGTAGTGTTTTGTTTTTTTTTTTCCTTGTGCTTTATTTTTTTACGATTTATTTTAGCTTATATTTCAGTTTGTGCTTTGAAGAACAATGAATATT